>NC_142373.1:16501792-16801792 GCF_059441005.1 Hippichthys cyanospilos | reverse complement strand
CAAGTCCAGATAATCGCCAGTCAATAATGGAGAGTCGTCAAGGTAAAGTGTAGTTTAAGCCTATACAAATCCCACACAAGAGGGTTGACTCACTTAGACTACAAATAAGCATTTTGATATCACGGGAAAGCGAAACAAAGCTCAGGTAAACACAAGGGAGATTACTATAAACAAAATTGCTTGCTGAAGCACTTAGAATTCCGTGGGTCATGTGGAATTGATGGTTAATGAATATAGGGAAACACTGGAGTGGACTACTTTGCAACAAGGTTATTTTGCCTGCACAGCATGATGTCGGTAAAGAGAAATTGAGCTGTTGTACGTGCACGGAGACCTCTTCTGTGGTAAAACTGGCCAAGGTGATTCTGCTCAGGAGAACAATGGCAAGGAAACAGCAGATCAAGGACACCCCTATTGTTAAGTGAACGACACATTGGAGGATTACTTTTGGGACGCATGATGACTCAAATCAGAAATGAAGTCATGGCTGCACAAGATCCGGTCCTTGAGATCCCCTATACAGCTTATTTTCAATGTAACCACCCTACTTATTCAAATGATCAAGATTGTTATCAGGCCCCTGCAAAGCTTGCTAATGAGCCAATGGGTTGATTCAGGTGTATTGTGGGGAGAAATGTTGAAAAAATCCAGGCTTGGGGCTTTCGAGGACCTGGACCTGTGAACTAAATGAAAGAAAAATCTGACTGACTCGGAGGTAGACAAGTCAAATGATCAGGATCGTTATCAGGCTTCCGCAGATTTTGCTGGCGAGCTCATTATTTGAATCAGGTGTGTTGTAGAAGAGTGATAATAAAAACATGCAGGACAGCAGCTGTCAAGGACCGAAGTTGCCCACCCCCACACTGACTGGTGAAAAAACTGACCAAGAAAGCAAAGAACTAACCAACAAACTGGTTGACTGACTGCCAAATAGAAAAACAGACACTTACTGTACAAACAGGTGGACTGACTGACTAACTAATTTTCTATGTGGCTAACTATTTGGCTGACTAACTCAATAATGAACAACCAAATTGACTGATGGAATGACTAACTAACTGAACAAGCAACCAAGTAACTAAATTCTGAAAAACGTACAAACTAACTAACTGGTTGACTGACTGGCTAAGAGAAGAACAGACATTCTTACAAACAAATGGGCTGACTGGATGACGGCATGATTAACTTACTGACTGAGCAACTAACCTGATAACTATCTACGACTAACGATATAAGTGACTGACCAGGCAAGCAGCCAAATAATTTAACATCTGACGAACTTTACTAACTGGTTGAGTGAATACCAAGTAGAATAACAGACATTCTCACAAACAAATGGACTGACGGACTAAACATCTGAGGAACTTACTGAGTGTCTGACTGACTAACTAACTAACTAACTAACTAACTAACTAACTAACTAACTAACTAACTAACTAACTAACTAACTAACTAACTAACTAACCTTAAAAGAAAACTAGGCACTCTCACAAAAGATGAGGCGACAGACTGCTCAGCTGACTGAATAGCTACTAGATAGAACTGACTAACGAAACAAAACAAAAACAAAAAACTGTCAAAAATGTAGTAACATACTACCTTGCTTAAGAAAAAAAATCCACATAAATCAGTGTGATGCTTGTAGCCTGGCATGTGAATGTTGTTGGGTGCAGGTCCATGCTGATCGACCCAGTACAAAAACAAAACATGCTGATTTATGCTGGGAGCACCCATGTTGATGTATTTTTTTCTTAACAGGCTAACTACAGTGATTACCAAACAAACTAATGGAAAAAAGTAGCTGACAAACTAAGTGTTTGACTGGCAATCTAAAACTAACAATCATACAAACAAAGTGAGTGACATACTCCTTTGCTGACCAACTACCTAACTGACTAACTAGTTAGGCGGCTACATACTGACTGACTAAAAGCATACGATTTTATGATTCAAGAGATTTATTGTCATATGCATAGTAATACCACACAATGAAATTCTTATTCCGTTCACTTCCCCAAGCAGACTACATTCCATAACCGACCAAATAATAAGGTAGGCAATAAAAAAAGCATACCAAGCAATCTAAATAGAAACAGACTAACTAAGTGACTATCCAATGCGCAAACTGACCAACAAGCCTACTGCCTGACTAAACTGTCCTAATTGTTGACTAACTGACTCTGACTGACAGACTAACCAACTGCATTTGAACATGAACCTCTAACCTTAAGCATTAAGCCCTGGGTGCAGGTAATTATAGCTTTACAGGCTAATGAGCGTTTGATGATGATGTAAAGCCGCCTCAGACTATTTCCTGAGCGTTAATAGCCTCACCTCCACGTGTTGGCACGTCTGGATGAGTTTGCCCATCAGAGTTTCCAACTCACTGGTCCTCTTGATGAGATTGCTGAGGTTGGTGTCCAAGGCATGCTGGGTTAAAAGCCACAGAAACAAAAAGCATTAAAGAGAATATTTAATTACACACCGGCCCCACGCTATGCTTTGAATGCAATAAATGCTGGAGCGGATTAAGTGCCAAAGAACAGGAGTGACCGCATTTGGCCGCCGATTGGTACGACGGCCTCCAGCCGTCACGGCGTGCCAAAGAAGCCATCACGCCGCCTGCTGAGGCCGCGAAGCTTAGCCGAGCATCTGTCTAACTAAACCTCGGCCCTGTTAATCACCGCCTCCGATCAAAGGCTTATGTCTCCAACTTCATCTCTGGCCGTAATTGGCTGCCGTAATCACTCTCCCATTATGAAACATTATCACCGCCGAATTAAAGATTTATTAGATGTCATTACATAAAATTAAATGAAGCGATATATTGTACAGTAAGATTCAAATGGTAATAAGGTGCCACTCGCAGACGGCGTGATAAGTGTTTAAAGAGACACCTGAGGGTTCCGCTGAAACTAGACTGACAAGAATTCACTAGTTTTAAGCATATATATGTGTGTGTGTATGTATGTGTGTATATATATATATATATATATATATATATATATATATATATATATATATATATATATATATATATATATATATATAGAGAGAGAGAGAGAGATATATATATATATATATATATATATATATATATATATATATATATATATATATATATATATATATAGAGAGAGAGAGAGAGAGAGAGAGAGAGAGAGAGAGAGAGAGAGAAAGTTTGGTTCATGAGAGAGAAAGTTTGGTTCATGGTTTTACAGAATTCTTCATTGCTACATATTTTAACCTTAATTCTAAACATTATTAAAAGACGTGAACATTTAAAATGTGAACATTTTGAAATAACATAATTGCATAAAAATATGCTTGGAGCTAACAGTGAGCCATGACACTTTGCTGTCACAAAGTGGCGCAAATTATATACAACTTCAAATTCAGCTTGTGAATGTCACGTGACCAAGCTCAGAAAAAAGGGGAAGCCTCAGCAACTGTGATGTCATTTTCAGTCGACAGCAAGCGACAAAATGGCTGCCGTCTGATATGGGCAAAAAAAAAAAGATTTTGCCAAATAAGTCATTTTACACAAATGCAATATTATAATCAGAATGCTAAGAGTAGTGGGAAGATTTTTGGGGTTGACATCCCTTATAAGAGTTCCACTAAAAACCAATTATGATGGTAAAATGCCACAAAATCCTACTAGAATAACTAAACTTAAGTTTGAACAAATAGAATATAAAACCACTCTTCCTTTCCAAACTCTTAATGAGAAGAACTATAGAAAAAGAACTATAGAAAAAGGATGGTGCTAGATGTTCAACTGTGACGGTGTCAATAAAAAAAAAAACATTATTTTTGCATTAGCGACCATTATCTAGCGCAAGTATGCTAATGTTTAAAAGCATGCTGCAGAAAAGGAATGAGAAAAATGTAAAAAACTCCTGAATCACACATTGCGCCTTTATATGGCGAGTGCAGGAAAGCGTGAGCTAAAATAGGCCTCATATTCAAGACATATGATTTATTCATGCATAAGAGAGAATGGAGGCTAAAAGCCATTTAAAAAGGCGAGCTTCGGGAAGAAAAGGTGAATATGACAAAATAACAATATCCATCAAAGTGATGCTGATTGTTTCCAACATGTGAGCCGAAATGTCAAGTGGAAGTATCTCACAATTCAAATAAACAGAGAGAAGGGCAGGCAGTAAAAAAATGATGGCGACTCGTGTGAGCCAAAGCATTTCCTCTTCCTAGCCAAGCAACAATATGTCCCCTCCCGCTAATGCGATCCCTAATTTTGTTTGAACAGCCGCCTGACATGGAAATCGCTTTTCCTAAAAAGATTTCATCGTGATGAACGGAAACATTTTTTATTTTCCAAATAAGCGCTTTGTGGTCCACACCTTCACCGCGGCTGGTCTTCCTTCCTTCCTATGTGGCCTAACGTGTCGCCATCCTGCTCAGGATTTTTATCTCGTGTGGAATTTTTCGCCATTGTTAGCTTCCGAATGATAGATTTGAGCACAGCGGTACGCATACATACATCGACCACAACATTAGGCACGCGTGAACAACTACATAAAATTCTTATTATGATGCAGCATAGTTTTTACCAATTATATCAAAAACAGAGGCAGATTTCTTTTTCCAGCTGTTTTCGAGGCCATAATAGGATGCAGGAAAACCTAATGAAGTGTCTGTTGAGTGCATGACGCTTTGACATTTAAAACGTGGGCTATTCCCCGAGAGGGTGCGCATTATTGGGAGTGGATCAGCTCTTACAGCTGACCCCTGTAGCAAAGTGACACATTCGTAAAAGATGGCAAGTCATGACAAACACACTGCAAACATGGTGCAAGTGCTAGACATACAGTATACATATACAATATATATATATATACACAATATATATATATATATATTATATATACACAATATATATATATATATATTATATATACACAATATATATATATATATATATATATATATATATATATATATATACACAATATATATATATATATATATATATATACACAATATATATATATATATATATATATATATATATATACACAATATATATATATATAATATATATATATATATATATATATATATATATATATATATATATATATATATATACACAATATATATATATATATATATATATATATATACACAATATATATATATATACATATATATATATATACAATATATATATATATATACATAATATATATATATATATATATATATATATATATACACAATATATATATATATATATATATATATACACAATATATATATATATATATATATATATATATATATACACAATATATATATACACAATATATATATATATATATATATATATATATATATATATATATATATATATATACATACATATACATATATACATATATACATACATATATAACTTCTGTAATCTTACTTTGTAAGACATGTATCAATATTTGAACCTATTTTTTTGATGTACAGATCAAACCAGTAATGAAATAACAAAAGAAAATTTGGTTGTCTGCTCTGTTAATTTGAGAAAATGTTTATTTTTTGTGCAGTATTTTGATTATTTTTGGGTCGTTTTTTTCCACATCATTTTAACTGTGTTTTAACAAAGGGATGGCACCCTCCTGGTACTGTTATAACAAAAGCCCAGTTTTCTCCGAGAAATTTATCTGGCTCTATTCTACTCTACTCTACTCTACTCTACTCTACTTTGCATAACAAAAGTCCGGTTTCCATCAAGAAATCTATTTGGCTCTACTCTACTGAACTCTACTGTACTCGACTTTAGCCTAAATTCAACTGAGAGATCTATTCAGCTCTACTCTACTTGGCAAAAAGCACAATTTCCACCGAGAAATCTACTCTACTCTACTCTACTCTACTCTACTCTACTCCACTCTACTCTGTATAAGAAGTGTATCCGGCTCTGCTCTACTCTAACAAAGAAATCCACCCCAAGTAGCTGTGCCATGTGAACATGCTGTCATCACCTGGGTGAAATTTCAGCTCCCTTCAACGTGAAATGCCTTGGACGCCTTAGAACAAAAGCCAAGCACGAAAAGCCACTTCCTGCGCCGCCGATGCTTCTTTCCGGCCGAAGCGCCGCCTCACCTTGAGTTTGTCGTATCGGTCGGCCAGCCCGGCGACTTGGTGGTCCCTGTGGCGTCCGACCAGCTTGCACAAAGCGCAGATCAACTGCTCGTCGGTCAAACAGTACATGTTGACCTTCTCGTCCTCGTGCTCCACGCACATGACCCCTCGCAGGCGCGAGTCCAGCAGGGGCTCCACGAGGCGGTGTCCCGTGAAGGGCTTCTTGTTGGGGTGCGTGGCCCTGAGGCAGTCGTCGCAGTAGGACACCTCGCAGGTGACGCAGGTCTTGACGGCCTCCTGGGGCGGCTCCCGCTCGCAGAACTGACACGGGACCCGCTCTCCGGGCTGCGTCATGGCGCCGGCGTCGGGCGCGGGCGGCTCCCGGCGGGGCTGGCTGGGCGAGTTGGGCCCGCTGAGCGAAGCCTTCTGGTAGCGGTCGATGATGTTCTGCAGGGTGACGTTGCGCTTGAGTCCCTCTAGGCCTCGCTGGTTGAGGTTGATGACATAGCGGCAGGTGGGGCACTGGAAAGCGCGGATGGACTGGACGGGCTCGCTGGGGGTGCAGTGCGACACCAGGATGCGGTGGGCGCAGTTGGAACAAAGGCTGTGAGCGCAGGGCAGGAGAAGCGGGTCCTCAAAGAGCTCCAGACAAATTGGGCATGTCAGCTCCGACTCCAGTGTTTCCATCTTCAGGCCAAACTGAGCCGAGCGGGAGGCGAGATCCAGGGAAGCCGCTCAGCTATCTGCGCATAGCGTGGGAAAGCACACGTTTACAAACTTACCATGTCACACGTGATTATTATAATGTGATTGTTGTTTGCGCCGCAGCAAAACTGCGCTGCATTGCACGGCCAGTTATATAGGTTCAAATTTTTACTCTGGCGTGTGATGAGTGTGCATCTTTGTAATTGAAATCACTGTTAAAAAAAAAAAAAAAATATATATATATATATATATATATGTATAGTTAGTCTGACTCTCTCCTTACACAACAACAAAACAAGAACACACATTCTTTATTTACATATTGTATTATTCTATTTATAGTTCATATTATTATAATGCACCAGTCAGAGCGGTACTGTGTACAGTGACAATAAGGCATATTGTCAATATATTGACAATATTCTATTTTATTCTATTCCAGAATGTGTGTGAATGGCTCAAAAAATAGTATATTATGATTATGATGATGATTATTATTGTGTAATATACGCCATTTATTTCACATTATAATATCAATATGCGCCAATCGGAGCATTTTCGTTTACAGTAGCAATAAGACATTCTATTCTATTCTATTGCAAAACGTGAGTATGAATCGCTAGACAAATAGTCGTTATAGTAAATTATTACATGTGTAATATATGCCATTTATTTAATATTCTAATGTTAATAAACACCAATCAGAGCAGTGTTACCAATTTTCATTGTATACTGTACACCAACAAAAAGAAATTCTATTCTATTCTATTGTAGAACGTGAGTGTGATTTGTATAATTTTTCAATCAATATCCTTTATTATTATTACAATATCCTTTATTATTATTATTATTATTATTATTATTATTATTATGCAGTAAGCTTCCTGAACATGTGGGTCCTGAATAATATCAAGTAATTATTTTCCATTTTGCACTGATAAAAAAATTGCACTGCATCATACTAAGGAGATGCTTCTACATTGATTACCGAACAACTTAAGACGGGCAAACTATTAGGAAACATATAAGTTTCAACGCAGTTCCACATTGCTATAAATAACGACTGACAACTGAGCATTATTACCCTTTTAAAAACAGAATTTGGTCTGCCGCTATTACATCAGCTAATATTGGATTGTTCAAGTATCCCGCCAGTATATGAGGGTAATACGGCAACTCTCTGCCGTTAAACCGTATCATCTGCTTTTTAATTTGGCCCAGATAAAGTAGTTTCACCCCTCTCACCCTTCTCCATATGCTGCTGTGAGGACTGACAGCTCAGTCAAGCAGAAGCGGATTGGCCTGCTTTGCTGATGGCGAGGGCCTCCACGCACTCCACACTATCACACACACTGAAACCTTTGTTCCCGGGTCGGGTCAGACACCCCAGCTGTGAGTGGACATAGCGCACCCCCTGACCTTCCACCATTCGCACCCCCCCTTGACATAACCGCTCATTATGTGTGAAGAAGGCGAAAGCTTGTTATCGGGAAAGGAGACAGCAATTACCTCAGAGCATGTAGGCTCCTTTGACACACACACACACACACAAAAGAACCTAATGGACAAGTGTGCGATTGTCATGCTAGTGATGTCACTTTCTTGCTTGAAGTGGGAGCCGACGCTCAGGTGACATCTCATCCAATCTCTGACCTCAATTTAAGTTTCAGGACTAAAAATAAAAAGTAGAATAATGGCGCAACGGTGTTATCAAACCGTTTTCTGCTGCTCTAACTACAGACCACACTAAGGCATTGTAACAAACACACGTCCGATTGACAATCCCGAAAAAGACACAAAACACTTTTCCAATGACCCACCGATGGATTCCGCCCCGCTTTGCCCCGCCG
This sequence comes from Hippichthys cyanospilos, assembly GCF_059441005.1. Taxonomy (NCBI): domain Eukaryota; kingdom Metazoa; phylum Chordata; class Actinopteri; order Syngnathiformes; family Syngnathidae; genus Hippichthys; species Hippichthys cyanospilos. The sequence goes on along the minus strand of NC_142373.1, from coordinate 16,793,138 downwards.
ATTCATGTCTGCAGAAGGAAGACGACCTTTGACCACAACCGGGAGAAGAAAATAACAAATCACATCCACCAGAGCGGAGGAGGCTTCGTCGGCATGCTGGGAAGCGCGCCTGCGATTCCAGAGACCGACATTCCCCTTAATCCCACCACAGAGCTGATTGAGCGAGACTGGAGCCAGCACAACAGGAAAAGTTGCCCGACAATTCCAGGAAAGCTCCAGCTCCACCTACAGCCGGAGGGATGGCCAGCACTGGAAGAGGAGCGTGTGTGTGTGTGCGCGTGTGTGTGTATGGGAGAAAGTGAGCGAGAGTGAGAAAGCGAGTGGCCCATCCCATGAGCTCACAGGTACATTTGTGTGATAACAGCCCATATCAGTGTCAGGCTTTCCTTTGTGTGGGTCCGTGAGTGTCCCTTTGACCCTCACACAACAACGCTGTGTGAATCACGACTGACTTGTAACAGGCAGGATGAGGACTAAAAAAATCACTTAGTATTTACACAGTATATTCGGGACAATACAAACAAAATGGAAGTCGATTACCGTGATCCCGCTAATATAAGGCGCACCCGTGTATAGGACGCACCCTTAGCTGGAGACATTATAACTTTTACATAAACCTTTTTTAGTAAAAATGCTGCGTGTGAACATGGATGGACTCGGGCTTTGGTTCAGTCTGCTCGCTTCTTTTAATGGAAAAAATGCCATAACTCAACTAACATGAGCTGCTGGTGTTAGCTGCAACAGACATTTGCTACTAAAAACCTACTGACGTCCGCCCTCTAGCTCGTCCCGTTACCGTAAATATTCTAAGTAAGAATGCGGCCAATATAAAAATGCATATCTGGGTGTCAAAACTCTGCTTATGTGGGTGATAGAGCCATCTTCTTCAAATGGTGTAGAATAGAAAAAAAAAATCTATTTTTTAAGTTATCATTTATAGGAAACACCCACACGTTTGTGCATTTTTGGGTGTCTTATATTTGGGGAATTACGGTAGTATTTATTACATGATACTGCATTTGAATGTGCCATACTGTACAGAAGACTTGAAGGTGTCAAGCTACTGGAAACGCAACCAGCCCTTGGAGGAAAACCTTCAAAATAAAATCTTGATAAAAATATCACATTGACATTTTTGGCAATTATTTGGCGTGTTAATTTTGAAGTTGGACTTTTTCGTGCGTTGTTGACGGTACATTATGTTATTGCTGTCCCAACATTTGAAGCCCTTTTTTTTGTCTAGTATAAATAATAAAAATTAACTATGCGGAAGTTTTTACCGGATCCTGCTACACCAAATCGAGACAGTTGCAGACATTAGATGAGGCGCAAAGTCCAAAATCTCCACATGAAAATGGAAACTGTGGATTACAAATACAAAACAAACATAGGAAGACAATGTTTTTTGCTTGTGCTACTCACCAGGGAGGAATAAACAAAAACCTACAGTAAGTCATGTCAAAAGTCGGGGGAAAAAAAATCCCCCGGGATCCGCTCGGTAAACACCGCAATGTCCGACAAATCCGAAACACAATACGGAGCAGCGTACCCGCCGAGACAAATGTCTTGAAAACACAACGGGTGACTGGGAACATCAAACTCCAGCTGCTCTCCCCGGTGATGGACACCGAGCTAAAGCTGACATGACATGACATCATCTGCCACATCCCAGTCGGCCCTCGAGTGGAGGTGCCGTCAGCTTTCCGTGTACCGCGGTCGCCGTCACTCATCGGGTGTCCCCTGAGTGACTTCTCTTCTACAACACACATCGTGGACTCTCCCACACATGTCACAGTTATTCAAAGCCATGAGAAATTCAAACTAAACATTCGGATGATTTGGCAAGACCAGCATGGGAACGATCGTGACCCTCCCTGGGAACAATGGATTGCCAAGAGTTAAAATTTCTCGTCTTAAATCATGAAGTTCGCGGTTCAAATCTCAACTTTTAAATACCCGCAATGGTAACGATGGATTACAAGTTGAGTTTGAAGAAAAAAAACAAACATCTGGGAAGTTTACACTGTGAAATTGACTTCAAACAGGAGGATGTGGAAACGCCAAATGCCAGTTTTCCACTTTTCAGTCCCCGCTCAACTATTATCTCTTCAGTTTGGGACAGTTGGGTTTTCCACCACAGTAATATGTAAAAACCACACGGTACTGAACGCATCATTTGGACGAGACATGCAAACAAACAAATACAAAGCAGGAGAAAGATCCTCTCCTTAAGGGAGCTTGTGGGCCATGGCAACCAAGTGGAGACTGTGGAGTATAACAGCGCAGGACACTGAACAACAAGGTAAACATAACAGTTAGAGGTGCAACGGTTTGAATGAGGAATTTGGTTTTGATTTAAAAACAGTATTTGAACGCTTCATATCTAGCCATCCATCCATCCAGGATTGCTGGTGCCTATCCCAGCGGGTTTCGGGCAGAAGTTTACCAGTTCCCTGAACTGGTTTCTGGGCAATCGCAAGGCACACAGAGACAAACAACCATTCACACCTAAGGACAATTTAGTATGTCTAATTCAACTGCCATGCATGTTTTTGCAATGTGGGAGGAGGCCGGAGTGCCCGGAGGGAACACACATAGGCTCGGGGAGAACATGCAAACTCCAGACTGGAAGGCAGATCCTTTTAATAGGTGGATGTGCTATTCACTGCCCCCACCGAGCCATCTTGTAGCCATCTTTTATATATATATATATATATATATATATATATATATATATATATATATATATATATATATATATATATATAGAGAGAGAGAGAGAGAGAGAGAGAGATTTAGATAGATATGAGAGCCCCCCGCTCTGTCTCCACAACATCTCCACATCTCTCTCCACCCCATGTGTTGAAATACCGTAATAGAGACACACTGAATCATCTTTTACTGGAAGGATGCACATCACAAGTCATGGTGATGAAATTTTCACTCGGCAAAGGAGCAACTGGCAGTTTGTGTTAGCCTTTGGCCGATGGTATCTGCTTGGTATACTTGGAACCCTCCAGGCACTAAAATTAGCTCTTTCTCGGCCAAATGTTTTGGACACTTTTTTTTTTTTTTTTTTGCATCTGATTATTTGATAATTGCACAGAGGAATTGATGGTGACAGCTCTAATTAATACCAATGGGCAATTACAATCTTATATAAACTTAATATTTATATTTTTGTAATGGAGGAACCAAAGTCCATGCAAAGTTGACCCAGAAAAAGCTGAGGCAAGATTTGAAGGATTTCCTAACTATGAACGAGATTAGCTCCCATGGTAGAGGTACAAAAAGACTAAATCTGCTATATTAAGGTCAAATTATTTTTGCTTGAATGAGGGTATAACATTTAGCCTTAATGCTAACACGTTTTGGCATACAATTAAGCGTGACTGCCATTGCAGCGGTGACGCAGCGTTAGCTGCGAGCGTGTGCGACTTTGTCAAGAAATGAACTTATCACAGCCCCGTTGATTTGATTAGCAAGTAATGGCTCTTTTGGAGATGAAACGACGACAATGTCAAAAGATAGGGAGACAATTTCTCGCTCAAGCACTTTCTAATCCGTTTGGACGCGGCCTTTTATCAGCCTTTAATGACGGCCGCAAAGATCAGAGCGAAGAAGCTCCTTTTTTTTTTTTTTTTTACCCGGGGAAGACACCTAACGTCATTACGGGTAATGAGCGCGAGCGTGACCAACGCGAGGGCCTGCTGGTGCTCGGTGAAGCCGCCACGCTCCGCCGCGGCCTGCTCAGGCCTGTAATGTGATTTAGGGCTTTAGCCGGGCAAAACGCTTCATTAGAGCGACAAATGTACCCTGATCTGCGGCCCGACGCAACCATGAGATTAGACGCACACTTCCTGCTTCCTGACCGGCGCCATGCCTCATTGTTGCCGACATCATCTTATGCTTATTTGCCACATTCGCAAAATCTATTCAACGATATGTAGTGTAATTTTAACCTTTGTGTTGTATTTTGTACAATCCTTTGATCTTTTGAGAGAAGACACTAGGGCAGTGGTGCTGGTCCCTTTTGTTACATTTTAAAACCCTTTGTAGCCCTTGGGTGAAAAGGTTTGCCCATCCTTGCACAAGGGAGCTGAAATTTCACCCAGATGGATACAACTTGGGGCATGACCACATAGTTATCACTCTAGCAAGAGTGTGCCATCACCAAAATGACCCAAAATGGTCAAATACAGCACAAGAGTTAAGCATATCTACATAAATGTGCAATTAGGGTGCAGATCTGGATAAAATTTATACATTGGTTAGGAATTACGAGGTCCTGGAGGAGTGTGATATGAGAAGAGTAAGGTAAAAACAAAATATTGTAGTAAAATTAAAAAACAACTACAGTTTCTACACGACCTCTTGGTAGACGCAATATTGCAATATTGCAATATTGACCTAACATGATAAAATTTAGGGCAACACATGAAATTGTGCTGAAAATCTGAATAATGATGGATCCGACTACCCCTGGGGGTGTGTGAGGCACTTTAGGGGATACATGAGACTTTAAAAGGGTTTCTGCAAATTTCAGCAAATCTAATTTAAAGCTTTTTAATGCAGCGGGAGCAACGCTGCAATTTATTTTCAAATTAAAGGCAAATTGCTTGGAACATGAAGCATCTTTTTTTTTCAAATCGTATTCGAGTGACTCCTTTGCAAATTATATTTCATATGGATGCGCGCAACAGTTAAATAAAATACAAGTTGAGATACTTCAACATATTTGGGTTCAAAGGATTATTGATTTGTGTGCAAATGGCACAACATTCCATTTGAAGTCATTTTAAAGGCAGATTTTTTTTTTTATCGGGTGTAAATTACTGAGAAAAGGTTGAGACAACTGAAATAATACAGGAAAAAGAAAACTAGGAAGGAAAATGTGTGTCAGATTTGGATTTAAAAAGCATTTTTAGGGGAGGGCTGGGCCAAGGATGACGAAAATAGAGGAAACATATAAATATATATGAGGATGTATACTATATACAATCATACAAGAACTTAAAGTTACGAGCATACCTTAAAAAAAACAAATTCCACGAAACAAATTTCAACTAAACAATTATAAAGATTGTAGGCTTGTAGACTGGACCAAGAATAAAAAAAAAAAATAACAGGCAAAACATACAATTACAAGCATCGTTTAAAAAAAAAAACGGATAGCCTATAATTCCACAAATACTTTTAGTGACAATAATGCATATATTCGAATGCAATACCAAAAAAATATCACAACGCTTCATTTTCGAAAAGTTCTCTGTTTTAATTTGCTCTCTGGACACTGTGTCTGCATTCTTTGAGTGTTGTTGAGGTCAACTGCATAAACTTCCTCAGAGTGATCTGGCACGTGCCGGCAATGGGGAAAACACCGGACCGTAAGGAACATTTTTTTGAACAATGAGACTTCCAGCGTGTTGTTGTTACAGCAACACGCTCCAATTAGGAGAGGTCAAACATCAGCAATGGCTACAATGCGGAAAATAGTCAAAGTGCACCACTATGTGGCGCATTTGATAACTACAAGTAGTATTGACTACCCCAAATGGAAGTAAATTACACAATTTGACTTTTGAGTTGACAGAATGCACGCAAATAAGCACAAATCATAAAAAAGTCAATTTGAATTACAATTAAAAGGACTTGAATGAAAAGGATCACATTTGAACGTGACGTGTATGGTGATTTTAAGCAGGAAAAATCTTAATATTTTTCATGTACAATGAATACCTTTGAAAACATTTTTTTGCCAAGTGCTGTCAAACGAGAACGACCACGTGCTCAGGCAATAACCAATCACAACTCAGCTTGCGAATGTTACAAAACGTAGGTAGGTTAGCAATTGGTCGTTTCTAAGTCGACAGCAAGTTGCAAAATGCACAATTTGTAAATAAAAAAAATACTATAATTGAATAATATGATAGATATGATAAAAGAATAATTTATTGTAATTTTCATTCCTTTATTTTATTTTTATTTATTATAATTATAATGTATTTATTTATAATAAGGACAATAACAATAGTAATTTATTATTTTATCTTATTTAGTATAATTATTTTCTATACTTATCAAATTAACTATAGTCAAGGCTTTCTAAAAAATTACTCAATTATTAATATACTTTAGAATTTACATGAAGAAGCACAAAAATGAATATAAAAACAGTTGCTTCCATATTCCAAAAAGGTGTCCTAACAGGTTGTTGAAATGATTACATGACTTTCCTTTGTCAGGTGACCCCGCCCCTTATCTAAAATCAGCTATGATAAGCTAGACGACAGCAGAAAACTACTTACTAGACATTCAATCACATAGTTGTGACATCATTTTCTACACATCTGTGTGTATTTGTAGCTTGCCATGAGACACTGGCATAAATGAAACCACATTGCATTAATTTCTTTAGCACGTTGATCTGATAGCTCTCAGCATTTACGCTGATGAAAATATGTAGCAATTTTCCTTCATTGTAAAGCACTGTAATAAATGCTGAAACCAGCAAAAGTCATCTAATTAATTCTTTGCAATAAAGATGGGATATTATATGCGCAAATGCGCACAATCGAGTGTACAAGCTCTTATATAAACATTGAGCCCACATCTTAATAAACACAGAATTGTTGGAATGCGGCATTTAAAATAAGCTTGGATAATGAGCCATATGCTACTTGAGCATGCCTCAAGACAAATACATTAGAATGTGATCACATGCGGCCGTCTGTTGCATCCGTACTTTTTCTATGCTCGTGTTTATGGTGGCGGCTGAGGTAAAAGCAGTCGACTTATATGAAGAACACCAGGATATACCTTGATTGTATTCTGACCAATCACAGGCCACATGGAGAAAGACAAACATTCACACAAAAATGATAGCGAAGTGGAAGAAGGAGAAAAGGAATCGGAAGAATGGAAAGAAGAGAAAGAAGAAGAACAGGTAGTTATTGACCTCATAGTCGCTACTTCACAGAGAAAAAAATACGGGGGTAAATTATACTGGGGTAAACTACTGCTCGCTCATAATAATTCTGCAAATTTCACAAATTCCGATTTAACTTAAACCCTTAAGCGGTATTTTCTTCAATACTTTGACCTTTACATCAAATGTATTTCAAAGCAAAGAGAAAGCTTTGAAAGAAGACGCTAGGGAGCTGAAATTTCACCCAGATGATTCACATCTTCAAAGTTCAACATGGCGTGCCCTCTTAGTTGGCTAAAATACAGCGAGAATGACGTGGAAGAAAATGACCCCAAAATGGTCAAAATACTGCAAAAGGGTTAACATCCACTCTTTAAAAACATGCCCCATATGCGTTTCCATGGCAACGCCTGTCCCAGAGGCGATCAAAAGGAACAACATACTCTCGTGGGAAGATGTCAAACATCCCTTCTTACAAAAACGAGATAAGTAAGCAATTAGCAGGACAAAGCGTGCATACCAACCGCGGTGTCCCACTTGTGTTCACGTCAAGCTTCTAAGTTGTAGTATGCATGTATAGAATAATTAATGTGATCCCTCGGTGTCAATCAAAAGTGTTTGATTAGTGTGTGGCATTTGTGGAACTTTCATGGTGGTCACTAACAGAAGTGTAGGCCTTCACGTGTTTACAAGCTGCATTCCATATGGGAAATGACAACATGTGCTTTTTTTTTTTTTTTTCCAAAGGACCACGATCATGATATTTTTATACCTTCCACAGTTAAATATATGCATAGAGGTTATATTTGGCACATTTGACGATTCAATTTCATATTAAAAAGAGTACTGACATTTCTATCCAGGAAGTGAAACGTCTTGTTTACTGAAGCGGCCCCTTTCACGGTGTGGCTGCCACGCCTCCTTTAAAATGTTATTTAAAGGTGTTTTACCGATGTTAAAATGCAAATCACTTTCTACTGTCTACACACATTCCTTCTATCAAATCAGTCCCCGCGGGATCCAGTTTTCACCAAAAAAGCTTACAGGTCTGACATATTTCTCCACTTTTGTATTTTCAACAGTAAAACGTAGCTAACAACTTGACGAAAATCAAACTATAAGACATGGTTATGGTTGGTGTGTATTTACTCTCATGCAGGGAGGGGGCAATTTTTTTCTGTCATCATTAGCATTTCTGTCATATTTACCTGCTCAGGTGGGGCACAGAATAAGCAAGAAATCCTTCGAAATTAATTATTGAAAGAAATGAACACTTTGGGGTTGTTTAGGTTGAGAAATCGACATGCTAGCATGATGAAAAGCTCCAAAGAAAGTTGACTTTTTACAATAAGGACCCTAAACGAGAAGACCTTCCACCCCCCCACCACCACCACTCGACGCATGGACTATAAATAAAATTATTAAAAATAATAAGCATACCTAAACTTGTATCTGTTTTAGCATTAACATAAGAACAAAGTAATATGAATCCATTTTCAACGTTATTTCTTACAGTGTTTATACAGTCTATACGTCTTAATTTAAAACAGAAAATAGAAAAAAAACCTTTGCGAGCATTTAGTAATGAATGCATGATGCTGTTTTGGACTTCTACCGGTTTAGACAACTTCTAGTCATTTTTAGCCTCAAGTGTTTTTTTTTTTTTTAATACTTTTTGTTGGATGTATCAAGGACAACGGGCCAAAATTGACACCAAGGGGTTAAAAAGCAAGGACCGCTCATCAAATAGATGTTTTGACTGCCTGGAAAAGTTCCATCTCGCTTTGATGCTCCAAAAATTCCCCCGTCGGCCTTCCTGCTTAGTCATCCCGCCGGGAAAGATTCCCATCAAAAAAAAAAAAAAAAGGAAAGGAATCGTAAACACGAGCCGGCTGAAGATGACTCACTATTTTTTTTTCTTCTTAATGCATGCATACGACTTACCCGACTCATGATGGCATCCATCAATACGCGAGCGAGCGAGATGCAACACGCACAGAGGAGAGAGCGGCGAATGAGTGAGTGGATTTTGTCCACTCCTCTTTCGTGCCTATCCGGCCTCCGCTCACACAAGCGGGAGGATCGAAAGTTTCCAGCCAGCCTCTCGAGCCGTAAGCTCGCTTTTGGGCCCGAGAATGGCGGCGCCGGCCAATAGTAGAAAGGCGGGGTGGGGGCAGAGCATGGAAAGAGGCCATAACTCTCCACGAGCATGTTTATGTCATATTCAAATAAAGCGTATCAGCTTTGAGTGCATTAGAGGGGACATTTGTCTTTGCGTACACTGTGACATTGATGATAGACTTGAAATTGCAAAGTATTTATGGCCTTGAGGGGAATTATAGGGTGCTTGAGTCAATGGTTGTGCACTGAGCCTGATCAGCAGACAGCAGACACTTATCATTGGAAATAATAGAGCTCGATGCGCTGGCATGTCTAATGTCATTTATCAGCTTAACCACCTAAGATGGTTTTATGTTCACGTTTTATGATTCCGTAACATTAATCCTGCTCTGTTTAATGATATATTATTTAATGTAACTCTTCGACGCGTTTTCCATGAGCTGCGCTTTAAAAGGGAAAGTCAAGTCAAAACGTAGGTTGGAATGATATGTTCTGTGCGGGACCAATAGTGGGAAATAACCAATAGTGGTATTTTGATTCAAATTGTTGTGTTTGTGGAATATGAAGGAGCAAAATCCATCAGGTTTTTTTAATTTTATTTTTTTGTCAGTTTCTGACCAAAGTCAGAAAACAGGTGAGCTGTGATTGGTCACGAGCTGATCAACTATGATGTCAATTTCGGTCGACGGCAAGTGGCAAAATGCCTAATTTGAATTTTAATGCAATATTAATTGGATTTTCTGTGTTTGGACGAGTGGGGGTGCGTAGCACGTATTAATATAAATCCCATTTTAGGGTTGACTTCCCGTATGGTTTTCGTTCTGAGAGTTCTGTGGGGACGGGATTTGACATCTTATCATTCAAGAGCCGTAGACCACCCAAATTCTTGAGAAAATATGTGACTTTAAAAGAACAAGTTATGTCGTTTAGAGAGCGAGAGAGCTACGGATAGATAGATATACGGATAGATATACAGATAGATATACAGATAGATATACAGATAGAGATACAGATAGAGATACAGAGAGGGATACAGAGAGAGATACAGATAGAGAGAGATACAGACAGACAGACAGACAGACAGACAGACAGACAGACAGACAGACAGACAGATAGATAGATAGATAGATAGATAGATAGATAGATAGATAGATAGATAGATAGATAGATAGATAGATAGATAGATAGATAGATAGATAGATAGATAGATAGATAGATAGATAGATGTTCATGACTGTAGCAGAAAAAGTCATTTATTTTGATAAGTGATAAGTGGTAATTATTTGTTTGTCCTGGAAAGAGGATACATATTTGAGAAGTTTTAAATTGTGATGAAAACAATAAATGAGCAGAGGTCTTCGGAGTCCTTCCAAACAATTATGCAAACTTGACGTCATGTTCTTCCCGCATTTGAGGCGATAGGCAAAAAAAATCTTGGCAAATTAGCTTAGCCCATCTGTCTTGGACAGCAAATTCCAACAGTTCCCTGTTGGTAGGAGTTTGTCAAAATGGAGCTTTGGAGTTCATCCAAAATGGCTGCTCCCAATCAAAATGGGCAATTTCCTGTCTAGTGCTGGACATGGCTTTTTGAGACTTTTTGGTACGCCCTCTGACTGTGATTTGGACTCTAAAAATACCCAGATACACTCCCCCCAATCCCAAATGCTTATTTAATAATACAATATAATCCAATAAACAGTTTGAGACATGCACGGATTAGTTTGACTTTAACAATAATTCTAAAAGCTCTGCGATGCATCTCATTTGAATTCTATTGCAGTGTGCTCTATAAACAGCTGCTGATTAATTTATTATTGATTGTTAGCGTCAGCCCTGTGATTGATCGGTGTCCGGGGTGAGCCACGCCTCTCGGTGACCTTGCATAGAGCGATATGAATTCATTAGTGATGGATGAAAGAGCCATAAGAGCAGAGCAGCTTTTGTTACCGCTGGTGATGATCGTCTCATAAAAAAAAAAAAAAAAAAGCTATAACATAAATTCAAAAATTGAAGTGAGGAGTGGTTTGATTTCATAAGCGGTCTTCTGATTTTAAGTCCCGCCTCCTCATAAATATGGGGACAATAACCCAGAATGCTCCGCGGGCACTTAAAATGATAGTACACTTTTTTTAAAGCCATTTTCAACACTAAAAATTGACTAAACTAATTTTACCTACAATTTATGCCATAATACCTTTAAGAACCCTTTTATGCAACTTACTTACTGACCAAAAAAAACCCATGACAAAAAAAAAGGCTTCTGCATAAGTATACAAACCCCCAGTAACACACCCGTAAACAATCAGCTACACTTTGACAGATATTGTTATTTGGACATATTTACCTTTTCTACTGGAAACTACCGCTTTTAAATGGCTTTTAGCCTCCATTTTCTCTTATACATGAATAAAACATACGCATTGAATAAAAGGCCTATTTCAGCTCATACAGCACTCGCCGTATGAAGGCATAATGTGCATTTCAGGTTTGCTTTTTTTTTCATTTTTCTCCTCTTATTCATTTTCTGATGCATGCATTTAAACATTAGCACACCTGTACTAGCTAATGGTAGCTAATGCAAAAATAATGTTTTTTTTTCTATAGTGCTTGTTGTCATTATGAATATGTGCGAGAGGAATGGTTCCCATTTTAGAGCATATTCAGTGGGTATAAAAGTGTTCGGACAGACCCCTTTTCAATTTTTTTTTGTGGAGAAAAAATGATAAGATGTTCAAAAAACTGTATAATTCATTTAGTCGTCTAATAAGGTATACACAAAATATTAACTTCTTTAAAATGAGTGCACTATCCCTTTATGTAGCAGTCATGGTTATCAAATATCAACGTTTAAATGCAAAATCTAAGATTGATCGGTTGTGTCATTATTGCAGTAGGGATCAGCCCACGTGAGCGCATACACACAAGAGCCAGTTATTGATCGGCTACATCATTGGTAAATTGCACTCTCTGGCTGTTGCTCAAAGTAGAGTTGTTTATCTGATTGGGTTTCAATTTAGCTTGAGCAGCAGGTGAGTACATCTCTTAAAAAACTGCGAAAATGATGTGAAAGAAAATGACTAAAAAATGGTCAAAATACTGCACAAAGGTAACTAAAAAGCTGGACTTTCTCTCATTAAAACTTTTCTTTTTATTATTTATTTGCTGGTTTGATCTGTATGTCAGAAAATACCAAAATTGCCCAAATATAAGATGCACTTATTTTTCCCCAAAATGAAGGGCAAAAGTATCGGTGCATCTTATAAACGGTAACGGTTTATAGGTTAACTTTTTTTATTTTTTTATTCCACACCCTGTGTGCACCGGTTAGAGAACACGGAAGGTATTCCATTTGATTAATTTATTAACTGCGGTCTTTTGTCAAATACACTCAATCATAAACTTGATGGAACACAGCTGCTGGTATTTATGGCAAAATGAACTCGAACCATTGCACGAAGGATAAACAACTGCTTTAAGCACATTCGCGTTACACTGACACTGCATTCACTGACTGCTCACAATGTGGGAAATCTGAAACACACTTAACCTGCAAGAAATATATGTCTTCTAGATATGAAGCGTTTAGAAAGATGAGATTTATTCTGTTTTGCTATATTTTTGACATTGTTGCCAAAGTGTTACAGTAAACTAACTACTAATTAGCATTTCTTTTGCCTTAACATCCATCGAAAAAAATGTAGATTATAATGATTGTGGGTATGTCCATCCTGGTACCCCTGAACATATGCGTCGTAATTATTTAGTACATCAAGCTGCAACAGTTTAGAATTTGCAGCATGGTTGTATTTTGAACAGTAATATGATTATGTAATTAGCGTGAAATTTCAACTCCCTAGTGTTTTTTTTTTCAATGCTTTCTCCTTTGATTTCACAAAGAAATCATCGAAAAAGTCCCACATTGGTTCCATGAATGCATGTGGGTTAAGGGTGTGTTCTATACACAGGTGCGTGTTATATTTGGGGAATTACGGTAGGTTAAAAAAAACATTAAAATGTTCTTACAAAGTACCGTATTTTACGCATTATAAGGCACACCTAAAAGCCTTATTTTTAAAAAAAAAAAGCTGATGGTGCGCCTTATAGTCAGGTGCGCCTTATATATGGATCAATATTGAGATTAGGATTCGTAGATGGGGAACGAACCGATAAAGTTGGTCATATTGACATTGAGTTATTATGCTATTGAGAGGTTAGAGTTATTATTTCAGTTATTATTGTTATTACTTTGAGTACTATATTGTAATTGAAAAAGTTTTAAAATATGTCATTAATTGAGGGTGCGCCTTATAATCCGGTGGGCCTTATATATAGAAAAAAGTTTTAAAAATTGTCATTAATCGAGGGTGCGTTTTATAATCCGGTGCACCTTATATATGGAAAAGGTTTTAAAAATTGTCATTAATCAAGTGTGCGCCTTATAATCCGGTGCGCCTTATAGTGCGGAAAATACAGTAATAACATATTTGTAAATCCTATTTTATTTGAACACAATGATAATTAGTTTGCTGTTATAGAGGAAAAAAGCAACAAACAGGCTGAATTTCTTGGATATTGGACTCTGAAAATGTTCGATACTACGTTTTTCAGACCGAAACCACTACCAGCACCCAACTCTTTCATAGTCACTGATACCCAATGCACTTGAATGCCCCGTACTCTAAAACGGACGGGAAATGATCCAGTTTCTGTTGCAGAGGCCCTTTGAAATATAACTTCCCTCAGCCCTTGATTGGATTGCTGTCAAATGTGAATCAGGTTAACTGTCCAGTGGACAAATGGGATGACACGAATCTCCAACAACAAACAGCCTCTGTAAAACCGCAATCATTTACATAAAATACATTCCCATGAAAATGGGCCTTCGCCGTACAGTGAGCACGAGTTCCATCACATGAGCGACAAAGCAATAAAAATTGATCTCATCCATCAGCCGCGTATGTTCCCACTGTAATCAGAGCGCGCGGGAATCCATTACAGACACGCCGTCTGAAACTTGTCTCCAAATGTTGGCAGCTGAAAAAAAGCACCCAAATCAAACAAGACTGGCACGGAGATAGTGTTTGGAGAAGTTTTCAAATCTGGCCGGGAGCCCGCGCGCAATCCTCTCTCCCTCTCTCTCACTTTTTCCCAGTTAGGATGGAACAACTCAGAATGACCTTGTCACGGCAACCGACTGCATCCGCGCACTGCGAACGGCCCGTAATAAAACCCCCACCCGGCCCGCGGGGTGGATGGAAGTATGAAAACATATGTGAGTGCACTCAAAACAAGTGCGATTTGGAGGAATGTTATGGCAGTGTGTCAGGTTCGCACGTTAACCGCTGGCATGAAAATGACGAGGGCAAAAGGTGAACGGACTAAAAAAATACAAAAATTGACGGTCCCTTACCTGTCTGCGAGTCGAAGAAAAGTGAATTCCTCTAGCCAGCTTGCCTTTCCAAGCTTCTTCTACAAACTGCTTCCCCGGGTTCGGCTCTATCTCCCACACTATGAAAAAAAAAAAAAGCTCCTCACTGCTTCTAATCCTCTCTCAACAAAGTCAGGGCCGCTCCAAGTGCTTCAATCAGACTTTTTTGAAAAGGGGGAGGGGGGGGGTGATTATTTTGTTGGCTGAGATCATTAAAATTGTCCCATGAGAACCTCCTTCCCATGGGAGGCTGTCAATCACGCGTGGAGATGAGGAGTAAGGGATTGGCCATTTGGGGACTCGGGATGATAGATGGTGCGGGGGGGGGGGGGGGGGGGGGCACAGCTGAGCCTCCTGCGCAAACATTTATAATAGACTTGTATGCACTAAACAGGGGCTAGTGAGTAAAAATGTCAAATGTGCCTTTTTATCCAATTCATCTTCTTTTAGTGCAGACTGGATGCTCAGCGGGAGGAGCGAGAGACCGGAACATAAAGCCGCGGTTGCCATGGCGTCGCGGCCAAAGCGACCACGCATCCCGGAGCCGCGGCCAAACGCCACTCGGAGCTTTTCACGGCCGGACCTTTGCGCTCCGCCGCCGCGGCCTGTTTGTTTCTCGACGTAGCCTCCCGCTGTCTGTCACTGGCAGACTCCGTGCAACATCCCGGGCCAATTTGAACTCGCTAAAACACGCTTGTAAAGAGCCGGCACAATACCTGAAGAGGGGTCACTCGGCTCCCAGTGAACGCGGTGGAACTTTCCACGGCGGAAACAATGAATGAATTAAGGAATGGGCCTCTGGTGAGGTGACTCCTTAAACGTCCTAGCACGTTTGTGGATTTTTAAGCAGCAGGAGAAACAAAATCTGCCAAAATCTCACTGGGGGGTTGTGCAGTGCACGTCCAGATTCAGCAGATGGCGCTGTGCCGATAAAAGCTTTTTCGTAAATGAAACGTCCTGATTCTCTGGGCCCGTTTAAACGAGGGTACTTGTGGGTACACACTCGCGAAATGAAAATGCTTGGCCGAAATCAAAAATGAAAATCAAAAAGACTGTCACAAGAACGTCACAAGAAGTGTCTTGCACAAGTCTGTAAATGATTGATGAAAATGAAATAAAGCTACATACTATAGCTCTGAAACTTTTTCTTCGAGAGTGTTTTAAAGCTTGTTTAACCCCTTGGTGTCAATTTCGACCCGATTTGGGCCATTGAATTAGAAACATAAAAAAAAAACAAGCATTAAAAAAAAATGTCACAAGCAGCGTCCTGCACGAGGCTGTAAATGATTGATGAAAATGTAATAAACCAATAAACTACAACACTTCAGAATATTTTTCTTCAATGTCTTAATGCCTGTTATACCCATCTGTGTCATTTTGACCTGATTTGGGCCATTGATCGAGAAACATCTAACAAAAAGCATTAAAAAAAACAGCCTGTAAGTCGCAAGAAGCGTCCTGCACGAGGCTGTAAATGATCGATGAAAATGAAACAAATCCACATACTAATAGCTCTTAACAATATTTTTCTTCAGTGTTTTAACGCCTGTTTAACCCCTTGGTGTCGATTTTGACCCAATTTGGGCCATTGAACGAGCAACATCAAATAAAAAGCATAAAAAAAAACACTGGGTGGCTAATAATTGTCAAAATAGGAAGAGTTCAGGGACCAAAGTTCAAATCCACCTCACTCTAGCCTTCCTGTGTGGAGTTTGCATGCTCTCCCCGAGCCATTCAATAAATCAAATCAAATATGTGATGGACTACATTGTGTTCCGATTTACAAATTCAGCTTGTGTCGCTGCCTTACGGCGATGAAACTAAAGAGCGAGCAGACGAGAAAAGTTGGATTGATTTCCAACATAACTGCCAAAAATGTTTCACCAAACCGTCACACTCGGTGGAAAGACTGCTCGAAATTTTTCCTACCAAAGTAGGCTGATGCCCTTCTAATTTGCCAATATAAAAAAACAACCCCGCGCGCATTAGTCACTTCTCATTCATGTCACCCTCACCAAAAACTTACAGCCAAGAAATTGACTTGAAAGTGTCGCCGCTGCCGCCCCGAAGCTATAAACAGCCATAAATTGTCAGTGAAGCGATGACTGGCGGAATCACATCGGCAGATTCATCTCGGCGCAATAAAGCGCAATAAGACCGCTGACATTTACATTTGGACCGTGGTGGCCTTTGAGGCCGGAGGGGAATCCGAGGGGGGTCAGAAAGCCCGGCTACGGCTGAGGTCAATCCAAAGTCACGTCCCATTTTGGACTCATATAAGAAATGTTTGCTTTTGCTGTCAAAAAAAGAGAAAAGAATCACCTATAGTTTGCGGTTTTGGGAGCTGTCCCTAACTCACCCTGTGGAAACCCGCCGCGGTCCGATGCCAGGTTTTTCTGGCTGGAGAACTTTTATTCTCGTGCATTCCAGCGCCCAGGCAGCAATTACACGTCCAAACCAAAACAAATATGATATACTTTGCGCAACCCAACATTTGACATCGACCGTGTCACATTTGATCAAGTCTCAACTCAGACAAAAAAAAAAGATATATTTCTCTTACTTGAGACACTGTGAGCGAACTCGGGCCTCATACTTTCACTCCTTAATCAAATCCAGAGGATGCGAAGCTGACAAAAACAATTTTGTCTTTTATTGATACGAGCCGCAATCGGAGCGCTGACACGCTTGTTATTATAATCCCTATAAAGACGGAGAAACTGTAATAAAAAAATAAAAAAAAACTCCCTGATCAATAAGTAACACGGCTGTCAAAGTGCTGAAAACAAATGAATATTCATAGAGCTTAAATAAGGCCACTCGCAGCCTCAAGCAAAACGCTGCGCTTGCCAGTTGGCACATGAAGACTGGAAAGAGGCCAGAAAGCCCGACCGGAAAGAAGCCGATAAGACGTAGAAGAAGAAAATATGATTCTAAAAAGCAAACACAAAGCGACGCGAACTTTGATCCATGCGGGTTAAGTAGAAATGAAGCAATCGCAAGGGATCAGACTAGCTTCTGATAGCTACAGGATAGATTAGCACACTTTTACAATGCAATGTAACACAATGGCTTTTGTACTTATTTTTCAAAGTAAAAGATTTATATCAGAATGATCGTGTGCAGATGAAAGTGAAAATTCAAAGTCAAAATCTGCAAGAAGGGAAATCAGAAGAGTTGTTGGGATGGGAAAGAATCATCAATCACGCCATGTTTTTCTGTCATTGTGTTTAGAACCACCTGATAGTTCAGAAGCAAGAGGAAGACATGAAAATGAACGAGTGTGTGAGACTCGTAAGTTCGATGAAGGATACATTTAAATTAAAAAAATGCTTTGGTAAAAATACAGTGACATTGGGGGGTAGAATAGTGCACAAACACAACAGTAACACACCTGGTTGCCTTTACTAATGTAGAGTGCCCCCTGGTGTAGAGTAAAATAGTTGTTCAAACTCAAAATCAACTCTTGATAACATCTTCCTTTGTTTACAAGGAGGTTGCCTCCTAGTGGCTCCTAAAATAACTGCAGTCAAGTCACACTGGTCTATAAACTGCAGGGTTGGAAGCATAAGAAAAGTGGCAGTTTATAATCCAAAATTTACGATAAACGGTTACATCTGCATCTGTGAAACTTTTTTATTGTTTGTATGGCAATCTTTTGAGTAGCCACAATAACACAACGATTATAAATTGAAAACAAAACTTTAGGGTTTTAGGTGAGATTTTGATCAAATAATGACAGACCTTGATTAATTAATCTATCAACGTGACTGCACTAAAACGATCCTTTAAAGTCCAGTTCTTCAATATTATTCCATCGCATTCCGAGTCACATTCAATTTATCGGGACCGCACACCCGGACAAAATACCACGACGAGTCTCGATCCAAAAAAAGCGAGGCTGACTTACTGCACGGTTGAAGGGTGTGCTCCACAAAGGAAGTGATGCGCCGGCTCAGCTTCAGCATCCACTCCAAGAGCACATGGATGACAGACTAAACAAAAACACACACTTCACGCCCCACCCTCAATCTGCCCCGGGCCACAGCCGGAGGCTCAGGCGAGCGGAAAACGCGGCCTTGGAAGCGCCACTTCCGCGGGGCTTACCCCATGGATTCTACGCCCCGAACCCCCTCTCTCCTGCGTGACCCCGCCCTTTCTCAAGGGTAAGACAAAGAGACAGCAAATGGGAATATAAAGCTATTGCGGGGAGGAGGCGGGGGGGGTGCATAAACCCCACAAACAGATGGGATGGGTCTCCAGGGCCTGCGTTGTCGCATGTGTGCATCATATGGGTAACGGCGTGGGAGGGGGCGGGGCTATATGGTGGGGCGATCTCGCACATGCTCAGGAGCCTAATTGACTTTTAGTCATGGAGGATGTCCTTTTAAGCCCGGACGCGGAGCGTTTAACGGGAGCCGCCCCCCTGGTCTTGACAATAAGTAATGAGAGCAAGACGCGCCCTCCTTCCTCGGCGACGGAGGTTCAACATTTTAATTGCTTTCTTCCCTCCGGAGGGAAGGTGGGGCCCGGCATCCGCGAGACGCAATCAAAGCAAACAATCCGAAATAAATGAGGGCGATCAAAGACGGGGCCAATTTACGCGCGCTGTAATTGGCTTTTCCCCGGCAGCGAGCGGCAAGCGGCGGCGAGGCGCTTTGATGGCATTAGGGGTGCCATCAGCAAGCGAAGAGAGAGGAAACGCGAAGGGATGGTGGCATGCGCCGCTGTGGGTGATACAGTGACTTTGCTGTTCAAAGCAATACCGTGTGAGATGTCGCATTCAAAGCAGGGTGGGGAAAAAGGTGGCCAAAAGGTTAAATTTGATTTATTAAGAAGTAAATCAAACTTGACCTGCGATTTATAGATTTATTTGTGTTATTTATTTGCTATTTAGTATTCTTAACATGTTTAGTCCAGTTGCTTGGCCATGTAAAACAGAAAAAAAAGAAACAACTTTTTTTTTCTCTTTGTCAATTTTCAATCCCAAAGATTTTTCTTTACCCCCCCCCCCCCCCCCCCCCCCCACCCCAAAAGTACAAATATCTAATCCTGGGTACTGATACGTGTATGTTCAGTAAGTTCATAGTTAAGTACCTAACATAATCTAATATTGCAGGTAGTAAAAGTACTGAAAATATTGTTTAATTTATACACTACAGTATTTGATTACTTTGGGTTAATATTTTTCTCCCCGTTATGTTACAAATTATGGAAATTCCTTTCATATTTTTATGGTGGTATAAAAGTATCAATGGGAAAAAAAACACTGGGGAGCTGAAATTTCCAGCAGACGATTAAGACGTAAAATTTAAAAATTTCTATGTGATTGCCGCTGGATGTGCGAGATTGTGTGTGCAAAAATAATCATTGTCCAAATTTTGGACCATATAAAACCATTATAATTGCAATTTTAGAGATACATTGAAATAGGTTATATCACATAGTATTTTCCTGCAATTTCTGCAACATTTTGTTGCGCGGCGGTCAAACTATGTCAGCAAACAGAAAATTCTTTGTTGACTTGTGTTTCACCTCAAGACAGTAGGTGGCGGTAGAGACCGGTTAATGGCTAGGTCAGTGTCATCGTCACTTCACAGGCTACAAAGACAGACCATACCATTTTTTAAAAATTTTTATGGGTGTTACTATGTATGGATAGAACTGATGTTACTGAACATTTTTTTCGTCCTTGAAAGCATTTACAAAATTAGAAAAATAATGCATTGTTGCAAAGTGTGTGCAAAGTACACTTTTTTATTTGGTGATTTTTAGCTTATTCCAAGCCTTTATGCAAGCAAATATCAGTTACTTTGCAGAAAATAGTTGTTGAATGAATAATTTCGTAAAACTTTGATATGAAGTGATTAACAACCATTGTTGGAAAGCACACATATTTACATTTTTATACCTAATTAACAGAATTAATAGAAGTCCCTGTTGTAAAATTGTTTTGAAATATCTGACATTTTTATATTTGACAATTCATCCAGCAGGAAATCATGTGCATCTCCTACATCTGCCTGAAGAATATAATTTTGACATGAGTAATTAAGCAAAAAAAAAAAAAAAAACCCAATCTGTCCTAAAACCAAATGGGTTGCTTCTATCCACGCGTCATAAAGTTCCGTGTAAAACAGTTAAGTCATTTTTTTTTTTTTGCATCATCCCACTCAGCACATTAGTTTTTATGAACTCCTTCTTGCACAAAGAAAATCCACGTATAAATCTAATAAACTGGCCCAGGGGTGTGAATGCATGCATTTATGGAGGGAATTTGCCTTGAAAGGGGGAAATGAGGCAGACCTATTTTGTTTTACTATCAACCTTCAAGTTCAGATTTGACTTGCGTTTGGAGCAAAGGCACAAACAAACAAGATGAAAGAACGCGTTGGTTTGGATGGACAAAGCCAAGAAGTCGTACGCTTAATTAGAGCGAAAGCCACTCGGGTGTATTCTTTACTGCGCTTTGACAACATAGCTTTGGGAACCGCAAGAAGGGGGGGAAAAAAAAAAGGCGCATTCTTTTTAAAAGGCGCCTGCTGCATTCTTTGCAGCTTGGAGAAGTTTCTAATTGGTTCCAGCAGTTTCTCGGGAGTGTTTAAAAGAGAGGAAGAGAAAGAGTGATGCCTTTATCGGAAATGTTCTCGCAGGAGAGATGAACTCATCGTATAAATTGGTTGGGGATTGAGATAAGTGCAGTCATCCATTTAGTCGTTTGTCATTACAGAAAATTACAATACACTTTAAATTCCAATTGGGCATTCATTGAAATTTAGCATAATTCTCCAAATATAGGACGCACCTGTGTATAGGACACACCCTTAATTTTAGGGTCAAATTTTGGTATTTTTTTATGTTACCGCGTATATAACGTAAAGACGCTGGGGTAAAACATTTTTTGTGTTCATATCTGTAAATGATGTATTTGTTGTGGGTATTTCAAATTTCCCACACTCTGAGTGGTCAGTGAACGCAGCGCCAGTGTAATGTTGAATGGCACCAAGCAGTTGTTTTTCCTTTTCCTCGCGGCAAATGAATTTTTTCTTTAATTTCCATAAGTGTAAGACGAACACATATTGAAAAAAAAAATTATTTGTTATTTTATACATTTTAAATATTTTCTTTTATTTTATATGATATTGCATTATCTTTTCATGTATTGTATACTTTCACCCCAACAATTTGCAGTGGATTTTAAGTCTACACCCCCTGTCCAAATCCACTTTAATCCTATCCATTATAAATGGACATTGAACCACCTTCAATAAACAACCAAATTCAAACTCCAATTTCAATTAGATTAACCTCAAAGTTGAATGTTCTAGTCGTCTTTTTCTGCCTTTTTCTCCCCAAAAGTGTCTCCCTGTGACTTAAATTGCTTTTATGAAGTGAACGCTGCCAAAACTGGTTCCCTTATGAGAGTTGCTATCGCGTGTGACCAATAGTGTTTGTGCGAGAGGAAGTCGGGCTGTACTCCACAACCTCCTACGACCGAAAGACGTCGGTGCGAACATCTGTTGTGTTCCGCCGTCGCCAGGCGTAAAAGCATAAAAACAGAGCAGTCATGTCCGAAGGCACAAGTCCAGATGTTGCCAGTTGAAGCGGCAACATCAGGGAGTTCGGAAAAAGCCTTATGTTCCAGTTGGTAGCTAAAAATGGCATCGGAAAGGTGAACTAGCAGTCAACCTGATCTATGCCGTCTTGTGGATTTTCCCAATACGTATAGACAAACAAATACTGTCTCCATAGCAACAAACGATTCCTTCAAGGCGCTTCAGGACACCTTAGCTTCGGCCTGTGAGGAATTATCTGGCATTTCAAACGGATTAAACATGAGCGCTCGCAGCAGCGGTGTCATTGATAAAAGAATGTTTTGGAGCCGGACAGCTGGCGCTTCGGCGAGCATGCACGCACACGGGCGGCCCATTTCCATCCGCACATATTGGCTTCCACAATGAGGGCGAGCAAGCATCCGCTTCCGCCCTTGTCAAAACAAGCGGTCCCCAGAGAGACGACAGCTGCTGACGGAGACGCTTTTTGTCCTTTAATTGGAATTTCAGAACGTGAGATGGAGACGTTAGATTAAAAATGACAAACTCATGCAAATGATTGTGTAGTCATATGAGCTGTGTTGACTCCATTGTACCCCGTTAAAACTAAGTCCAACATACAGTGATGGAAAGTACCACTTAAAAAAGTGGCACCCTTATGCAGTATTTTGACCATTTTGGGTCATTTTCTTTCACATCATTCTCACGGTAACTTAGCCAAGGGATGGCACACACCTGGTGGTGTGATAATTATGTAAGTAGTCGTGCCATTTTCAACGTTGACATGTCACCATCTGGGTGAAATTGCAGCTCCTGAGTGTCTTTTTTCAATCGTTTTGCCCTTGATGTGAAATGCCTTTGTTGTGAAAATCAAGGAATTGGACAAAATATAGAACAAGAGGTAATACAAGTAAACAATCTTCTATTGGAGTTAGATACCAATATCTTTATATATGATGCCAAAACATTGCAATTAAAGTTCATGTTGTGCTATACATTTTTCTTAGCAAGTTGATTGAGATAACACAGATAGTATGAAATTTATACCAAATATATCCAAATTAACATTTATTTCACTTATATTTTGACTCCGTGTAAAATGGAGGTTAGAGGTTAGGAGTAAGGGTTAGGTTTAAGGGTTCGGGTTTATGCTTTAGGGTTAGGGTTGTGGTTCGGTTCAGGTGTTAGGGGTTAGGGTTGGAGTTGAATGGCAGGCTTTAAGTGGATTAAGTACGCGAGTAAAGAATTACTTTAACAAAAAACCTAAAACACCTTTAATACCATTAAAGCCTAATTGAGTACCTACAATATTCACTACCACCGGACTCATTAATAAATAAATAAATACATACATATACATACATAAAAATACATCTTTGGGATTGAATGAGTTAATTAGCCATTGAATTGAGTAAATGGAGTCAAGCTTGCCATTCTAACCACAGCTAGAGAGGCCAACTTCAAAATAAAAGCCTATGTACTGCAATTGCATTATTGTCCATGTATTATTCGGTGTTTTTATTTTGAAGTTGGCCTTTGCAACACACTGATATTTTCTTTGTCTTATGTCCTTTATTGTATTGTACGGAATAATATGAGAAGCACATAATGAAGTGTTATTGTGAGGGACTCATCCTGGGTGAGTTTGTGATACCTTAGCGCTATGCTAATTTCTTGAATACATTTGCACTTTTGCAAGAATGAGGCAAAGACATTCCTGGTTGATATGCAGACAACAATCTTTCCACCTTTGGCGGAGGTCTGCACTCAACTGTGCAGGTGTACCCAATGGAGTAAGCAGGAGTGCATATATCGTATAAATACAATTCCAGAGCTAGAGAGGATTTTGCCAAGACTTGAGATAAGTCATAAAAACAGAGGCAGGGGAGGTTGAGTCAGAGCAGCGAAAGTGCATATGCTGGAGCGAAAGAGTGAAATGCAAAATAGTTCGCAGTTATCCTGCACAAATATTGAATTTCTTTCAACTTGACACTGACTACATGCGCCCAGAACAAAGCTTCTTGACACTTCACGAGATGCCAAACCCTTGCCAAGTTGCCTTCAGGCTATAAGTTAGCATAACTCCGCGTTATATCATTTAATATTTTCTCATTATAAATGTTAGCTGACTTTAGATACAAATTATAATCCTTATTAAACGGTCATGGCACTTTCTGTATTCAGGTTGCTAACTTGCTGTTTGTAAGCATTTCATAAAGTTTATATTACTGGACATCTTGGCATAGTGAAAAATGCTTGTTAGTTTTAGGGCTTTATATGCCAGATTATATCATGTTACTATTGAATCCTTTTTTCGTTAATCAAGAATTAATGATCTATTTGATTAAGGGTATAAAAAAAGTCATTATTTCTGTATGTTTAGCTTTTTAGCACTAGATTATTGTATCAATTATACTATCAAATCACTAGGGGAAATATAATATTCGTACTTATGAGATTTTGCATTTTGTATGCTCCGTTTGTTTTGTTTTTTTATTTAAAAAATAATTTAGTACATTGACAGTACATTGATTTTCAACCTTTTTTCAGTGACGTACCCTTGCGAAATATCTTTTCGGCCAAGTACCCCTTAACCAATGCAAAACGTTTTTGGGTTGAAAGAAAACAAAAAAAGATCATAGAAGACATATGTTATCAAAAATGAATTATTATTTTCCCACAAAAAATGATCAATATAATGTGTCAGACCTGTTCTAAAAAGAAAAAGAAAACAAAGAGAGACAGAAAAATATTAATCATAAAGCATTCTGTTTTGGGGTAACGGTAGATATCTGTTCACAAAAATAAATCATTAACTTAATTATTAATAATCATTTTTTTTAAGTTATAATGATTATAAATGTTTAATTAACACACAAAACATAATCAATATAAAGTGTCAGATGTGTTCTCAAAAAGACAAAAACTGTATAAATATTTGTCTTCAGAAAAATATTGAAATT
Organism: Hippichthys cyanospilos; assembly: GCF_059441005.1. NCBI lineage: Eukaryota > Metazoa > Chordata > Actinopteri > Syngnathiformes > Syngnathidae > Hippichthys > Hippichthys cyanospilos. Next base: position 16,768,145 of record NC_142373.1, on the reverse strand, counting down.
AAAGCGCCCTCTTTTGGGATCATAGTAGAGATGCGTTCACAAAAATAAATCATTAACTTGACAGGTAACGAGAGGTGGCACACTACGGGAGAGAATCTGAGTATTCACAATAATGCAATACAATAACCTACTGCTGAACATAAAGTTTTCTTTATGAACTTCTATTTTCCTGAAACAATTAATTCAATCATTCTTTTTAAATGATTTTTACATGTTTAAAAAACTAAAAATAAATCAACATTCTGACTCAGCCCGTTATTAGCAAGTTAGCTGTTAGCAATCTCGCTGTTATCATTGAAATACCTCACTTTTTTTTTTTTTTAAGGCAGGTAGCAGTAGCATTGGAAATTCCCATGGGGGTTTTTGTAGTTACCGTTTATGGTAAACTCCACAAGTCATTCAAACAATTCCAAAACACACCCGTTCCAACAGTTGAAGTCATAAACATAATCTGTTTAAAACTCCAAGTATGCAAATGTGCAATTGTTCCGAGCGCAGCTTAATAAACGGAAATCAGCAAAAGTACGAACAAGCCTGAGCTTGTTTTTTTTGTTTTCGTTTTTTTAGATGGCACATCCTGCTTCCTCTCACTCCAAATCGACCCCCGCCCTCACGCAACACTCATGATTAATACTTTGCAGCACCTTTTCAAACCACGGCGGAGCCAGAGCTGCTGTGCATCAATGCATTTGTGCATCTAAAGTGTTTATGTAGGCTGTCATCATTTCCATAAATTAGCATCTGAGTATTAGGGGATATAAAAAGACTTGAAGTGTGGCTGCAGCTGTATTTGGCTTTATGCATGAGGATTTATGCCCTCGTAGTCACCTCAGCCTCACTAGCTTGGCTAGTCTGTAAAGTGGAGATAAAAGACCTGCTCTTAATTTGTATAAACTTGCTGCCAGTGGGTATTTCGCTCTCTCTCGCTCGCTCGCTCGCTCCTCTCTCTCTCTCTCGTACGCGTTCTCTATCAGATCTTACCTGCTTCCCCATGGTTGCGGTGCTAAGTGTTCCTCCCTGGTGGATTGAGAGCTGAGAGTGTGCGGGCGTTAGGCAGCAGCTGCCGTGATTCCCGGAGGTAAACAAGGCGGGAGGCAGGAGGTGGAAGGTGTTCTGCCTCTGCTGTTGTACACTCCCATTATTATGGGGGTGTGCATACATATTTGGCTGTCATCTCTGCTGCAGGTTTACACAGGAGCATGAAGAACCTCCAGGGAGGAGAGTGCTTTAACCCTTGGGTGGTGTGGGAGAACAGCAGGCCATCACAACCTAAACATGACCAAGTAAATTAGATGATGTTGAGGTGCTAGCAAGAAACACCGGAGTAACATTTTAAAGGCCGAATTGATGTGGTACAGCAGGCCCCTGTGTTACAGCGTCCCTGGCCTATGTCTTTTTTATGTTGCGATGCGGAATTTTGAATTTTTTCGTCCAATCTTTGTATTTTTCCGGTTTTGCGATAAAAACAGCTGTCATGACCCTAGGGGCTTGGCTGTATTTGTGTTGTTTTGACTCCATCTGCAGGCGATTTTAGGTAATTGCACTTATTTTCTGCTGCCGTCAATGCATCCATGCAACGCGTCATTCCAAATGATAAATCACATAGCACCTGTTTTGTTTCTGACCTTGCCAGAGAATTATGCCACTGATGACAATGCTTAGTTGTACAAAACTGAAACATTATAAGGTATGCAACATTCCAAAAAGAAGTCAAAATACAAAAATACAAAAAACTTCCGTTCCAATTAATTAGCTCTTGATTTGAAAACAAATAATCTAACAAGTTGCTTCATGTTCCAATGAATCAGCGCTTGCATTGAAAACACAAATATACTCATTATCAAGTTGATTCATGTTCCATTTAATTAGCTCTTGATCTGAAAACACAAATATACTCTCCCTGTCATAGCATTAAAAAAATATTCAATGAGATTTGCTGATACCTGCAGAAAACCTGTTCAAACCGCACATGCTCCCTGTAGTGTAATATTTATGGAACAAAAAAGTAGACAGGCTGAATGAGAAGAGCAAAAAGAAGCTCAAGCTGAGAAGCCGCCAGTAGCCGGCAGGCCGGAAGCTACAGGGAGCAAGTATTTAAGGTTTTGGTTTTCTCCACCCTTAATGATCATTCATTCTGTGACATCCTGACTCATACACACGCACACACGCGCACACAAATCCCACGCTTGCAATCATGACATCACTTTTGAGGAATCTGCTCTTCTTCCCTCAAGTTTGGAAAGTCCGAGCGCGAGTTCCAACGCTCGCAGACCATAATTGTAGAGTCACAAATGATGCACTCAACAATTAGTCCGTCTGATCTTTTTTTTAGTAACACGATGGAATTTTGTTCAAAATTAGTAGGGGAATATAAGAAAATAGCACAGAGCGGGACTATATTCAGCCCTTAGGAAAGGCGATATATTTTTAACAAAAAAGTCTGTTGATTTTGACAATATCCAAGGGGATTTCTTTTGCTTTTAATTGACAGCGGTCTGTCCCATCGTATTACATTTGAGATCATCATCTAGTACAAATATTATGTCCAATATGGTTTCTGAGCTCCCTCCTACGAATTCGTCTGGATCCATGTTGGTTTTGGACCCGGGCGCTGTAACGCATAGCGCAGCCACAAAAGTGAATAACCACACTTGATGAAATGCGAAGCCCTCTCATGTTCTTTCCGTGGTGTTCCTGACTACCACTTGGGGGGTACGCTTATCTGGATTTTTTTTCCCCCCACATATTCAGTTGCAAAATGGGAATACAGTACACCCACTCAGTAATCTCAAACGCAGCGCAGTTTTGTTATTAACAATCACTTTGGAGGTCATCCGCTCATTGAACAGGTAGATCATCAGAATTTTTTTTTAGTTTATCTTCATTCCGTTCAAACAGCAGTTTGACATTACTGGTTTGGCAGGTATAGAAGAATAAAAATGCATAACTTGCTGCAAATTAAAATAACCATGCCATTTTGCGGAAGAAAGTTTAATACATTTACTGCCAATGACAGCTCATTTTTCCTGGGCTGGTACTGAAAGAGTAAAACATGCCCTCAACAAATGCAGTCATTTATATATTTAACCCCTTGTGTGGTATTTTGACCATTTTTGGATCAAATTTCTTCCGCATCACTCTCGTGATATTTTATTTAGGAAAGCACATTCCTGGTATTGCGATAATTTAACTGGTTATGCCATGTTTAACTTTTACATGTCACCATCTGGGTGAAATTTCAGCTTCCTGGTGTCTGTTATAAGTTCCCCTTTGATGTAACGATCAACGCATCAGACACAAAAACTAAACCTAATACTAACATTTAATAAATATTACACTAAAACAAAGCACTTTTGAAAACAAGACAGTTAAAAATGAAACATCCAACATTATTATCATTCCAGTCCCTAGGCAAGACCTTTTACAGCATTCCAAGGCGCTGCTCCTCCCAAGCTTAGATAAAAATGGGTGGACCAAAGATCTTGCAAATGACTCAAAGTTGCAACCTCTGGCGGGGAAGTTGCTTCACTTTAACAAAAAAAATGTTGGTAATAATATGAGTGCGGTTTTTAACCACGGCTGCACTGATAGCCTGGAAACACATTTCTTAGTAGCTTCAACTCTTTCAGTACCATGGACGAGAATTTTCGTCGTATAAAATACTTGGTTGACTGCCAGTGACAAGAATTTTTATCCACTATGTTTTTTTTTTGTTGTTTGTTTTTTTTTAAATGAATGGTTAAATACTGTTGTAATGTAGTTATACACATACGCAAGCTATTATTTTACCATCAAAACCATGTTTTTTTCCATTTTTTGGTCATGTTTTATCTATATTATGTCGGTCTTGAAAAATGTGTCCAAAAAAACTCATCAGTATGAGAAGTTTTGTACTCTTGGATGGGTAAAAATCTTGACCTAGCAGCTGAGATCAAATTCAGATTTTCTAACCCTTTGTCTGACGTTTTAACCAATTACCGACCGCGCTAACCCCGGAGAAGGAGAAAAGCCGCCGGGCCCGAGCCAAGATCGAAAAGCCCCAACATCAGAACTGTGAGGCAGATGTGCTAATCACTAGTCTACCGCGCTGCCTGCAAAGGAACACATGGCTGTTTAATTAAAGGGAAAGTTTGACTCAATGATTTTCGAAACGAAGCCAAGATCCAGCAAGCCTTGTTTGACTCAAGCAGGCCAACATTTAAAGGTATTGTTTAAAAACCACCTATGCACGGTAATTAAATGCGTCTGTCTTTTTTAATCTAAATACCGTCACTGTAGTGCAGACACATTGCTCTAAAGAGAGGCGGATCTTTTACTTTCAGACATCCATCAGGTAGTATAATGGCCGCCCGGAGATACGGCCGGCGTGATGAGCGCTTTTTTTTTCCCTTAACCGCGATTGCAGCGCACATGCTGACTCAGGACTTTTGACACAGCGTGGGCGGGTGGAGAGAAACGGTGAACGCCGTAACCGGAGATGACCTGCCGCAGGTCACGGTGGAAGGCGGAACATTATGACTCATGGAGAAATATTTTGACGTGACCCAATACAAAGAAGTGAAAGGTGGATGGAGAATTTGGCAGAATACGTGCCCAATTTTGAGTTTTTTTTGTTTTTTTGCCTACCATGCATATTGATTGAATGGAAGTTTTAACAATGTTTTAACACTGATGCAAATACAGTTATTTTCCATAATCTATATATGTGGTAATTGTACTTCATATTTGACGTACCACACAAATACCACACCCATTTTAGAACTTGTTGCTTATTCTGTCAAGCTGCAAGAATCAAAAAGGTTTTCCACCCTCTGCAATCCTTGGATAAATATTCAATTTTTGTCGTTATAAAAAGTACATTTCAAAGAGATGCGGGCAGAAGGTGGTGTAATACGCCTTTGAAGTCTAAACCCACCATGAGGTAAAGTACAGAGATTGCAGAGTAAAAGTGAAACAGAGGACAAAGGGCAAGAGCTTTCCATTTTTTTTTCTGCCGAGCAGTTTTGTGAATCATTGACTTTATTTGAGGGGCAATTTTCTAATTTTGTGGAGCATTTTATTTATTTTTGCTGGTTAATCCCAGGGACTAGAAGATTTTTTTTATTAAACAATAAGATTTAAGTTACTTACAATTATTATTATTGTAGCTATTGTTGGTTAATGCATTGGTGGCCTGTTTTGAAATGTCCGACTGCATTTGAATGCACCATATGGCTCACACTTGCATTACCATCACATAATACAACACAAATTACAAAATATAAGGGCCTTACGTACTAGCTAGCCTGGCTAAGTACGTTAGCACTGTGTATTGAAACTAGCATACACGCAATGGTGCCTATGATGCAACAGTTATGCGTTTTGTGAAAAAAAAAACAGCATTTCCATTTCTCAATAAAACAAAAAGGGCAAAATTTGACTTTTCTGTATAAGCTAGCCTAGGTGTGTTAGCACTGTGGATCAAAACTAGCACAGATGCCATGGCACATTTCATTCAACAGCAAAGCAGAAATAATTATACTGTATTTCCATATGTCAATAAAACAAAAAGGAGAAAATTAGCCTTTCTGTACAAGCTAGCCTGCCTATGTATGCTAGCACAGCGGATCGGAATTAGCATGGACATTGTCTTCTCTGGATTAAAACTGCTGTTCCGTGCTACGCTGCCATTGGCCATTCTGTTTATTGGGGTTACATTGTAGCCAAAGGTCAATAGAAGCATGCATCGCTCAGCTTTGTGGTAAAAAAAAATATCTCTCTGGCCAATGGGAATGTTCGCGGAGGTCTGAGGCTTGGCAACGTGCCGGTCAAGTCGAAGCGAACCGATGTGCTTGAATACCGCGGGACATAATTTTTGAGTATCTCCAGAAACAACAAATGAGCATTCCAGTGATAACAATCAATACTGGATGCCTATTTAGAACGATCAGTACGGTCCCGTTCCAAATCTGCGGGAACAATGGGTTGTTCTTTTTGCAAACAAGCCGAGGGCGGAAAGTAGTTTTGGAGATTGGAGGGACTTTTTCACAGTCCCGTCTTTGTGTTCCTCCCGGCATTAAGGAAGATGATGAATGAGCAGTTTATTTGCCTTCACTGCAGGATTCAGTCATGAAATCAACACGTTCTAACGCTCAATTGTTCAGACGGGCTTCTTCCGTGGGCCACTCGGGATTTAATGCGTTCACACACATGCTCAGTCAATCTGCCTCAACTTGTGCTCACTTTAAAATGTGCAGGTGGCTTTGTCGGGAAGTTTTGCTGATTCACTAAATTCCTTAATGCCGAGAGGAATAGAAGAGGCGGGAGTGTAATTTAAGTTCATCCGTCATCTTGTCCTAAACAACAAGCGGAGCCGCGTTTGCTTTTTCTTCATCTTTCCATGGGAATGCACTCAGCTGTAATCATTTCCAAAGGAGGCCTCGTTATTAAGTGCAGGCACTTTGGTTTACAACTTTCATCATATCGGGGCTCCAGCTCCAGGAGCTGCAAATGCTCATTTTTTTCCCCCCTGCTTTATATTAAATCTATTATTATTACCGTAATATATTCTCTTGTATTTTTTTTATGTTGTGTTGAGCGCCACTGGCTCACAACTCTCAGGTCTTGGGTAAGATTTCTCGTCTTCCCACCATGCTTTTGTGGGTTTTCTAATTAGATAATATAAATTGACCCTACAATTATGGACGTTTGTGTACATGTCTAAACCAAACACAAATGAGTGGCAGATAGTCCGACTTGTTCCCTGCCTCTCGCTTAGGATGAAAACCGAATTGAGTCAGAGAAATGTTGAATTATTGAGTCGAACTGAATTGTTATATTTTAAAACGTATCATAATTGATTCGTATCAAATCCCATGTATTGCAACTACATATCATATCTTCTTTTATGTTAGGATACGCTCAAAAAATAAACATAAAACAAGAACTAAATCCTTTAGCCTTAGCATATTCAATCAAATTCTTATCCAATGAATCGAATTGATTTGTTTGTCTTGAAAACTTACGATTCTTGACTCAATTCACACCTCATGTAATGAGCTACGTATTAAATATGATATAAGATGTTGCATGTTCTATTTTCTGGAGTTGTTGAACAGAATGCATGGATGGACCCAGAAATTTTTCAGACAAACTTTTCCCGCAAGTATTGGGCTGAAGAGTGATCATGTGATCAGGGGTGTAGAGAAAACACTACAAATGTACTGTATGTTTTATTTTAGAGATGTAGCAAGTGAATTTTTTATGAATGTAATTATTTAGAACGTACAATGTTTTTCAGAGTATAAAATAGACTGAATAATAAACCGCACCAACAAAAATTTTACAGAAAATTGTCACGTAAAGGCTGCACGGGACAATAAGCCGCAGCTTGGAACATCAGATGTTTCCATAGAAAGATGGTAAATGGAAGTTTTATCAAAAGAACAGAGTGGGCATGTCTATATGTTTAAAATACATGTTTAAAAATACAAAACACCACCAAAACACTCCACTCGTTAGAATACTGCACGACGCAACAGTAACATGCCTGAATGTGTTTACCAGTGGAGCACTGGTGGCAAGTGAACTAGCAGTTCACTCAAAATGTTATTTTTCGATAGCGTCTTCTTCTACCTTCCTATGTTTACCGGGAGATTGCCCCCTGGTGGCTTGTAAAAATCTGCAGATAAGACGCACTGCACAGAGGGGCTCAAAGCGTGAGAAAAAAGTGACTTTTAATCTGAAAATTAGGGTAGTCATTTTGAATTAGGTGGCACTACTCTGATTCAAAACGAAAGCCTGCAAATGCAAATCGTTCAAACTAAGGTGTCCAGTTTTTGAGTGCGCTGCTAATAGAATTTCAAGCAGTGAATCATTGGCTACGCAGCCTGCCAAAGAAGTGACACATCGCAATAGAGCCACATTGATCTGCTGCCTGCCCCTCGACGCATCCCCTCAATCCACGTTGCACATCTGCACGTGTTTATATGCACGTCAGGGGAAAACGAAAAAAAAAAAGAAAAGCACAAAGCTGAATAAAAGCTGTTGTGTGTTTGGAACAACAAAACCATGTGTGCTCCCCGCTCGCAAACGTGACAATGATCGCACTCAATGAGGTCAGTGTAAAACAATGAATCGGGAGTTTCGGATTATGAATTGATAAGTGATGTGATTTGAAAAGAGAAATGAAATCATGCCGCATTGACAATGACATCAAAGTGATAACGAATTTGCACTTCAAATACATACAACAGCGACTTAGAGGGAATATAAAGGTTTGAAAACTTTCTATAACATACCATGCTTCCACTGGAACTCTGCAAAGATATTTCTGTCACGCTTGACCTTGAGACAACATTGCATGGTGACGCTCTTCCTTATTGGACACTCCGCCACCCTCCTCCACTTTTTTTTTTTTTTTTTGGAGAGGGGAGGTGACCTTGGACTTGTCCTCACATCCAGCTGCTCGTGATGCCAGCCGGTCAGCCAGTCAGCGGATGGCACTCCTGCCGGGAGCAGTGGCAGCTCTCGGACCAAAAAGATCATCTTCTTGATGTCCATCAAGGCCCTGCGACCAGATGAGATTTTGGAAATGAAACATCACGTCTTGGGAGGAGGTCGCGCCCGTAAAATGACAGAGGCATCTCAGCTTTATTAGATCAGTGAGCGGCATCAAAGTGAGCCGCAGGAGCGCGCAAAGAGCCCTGAGCCACAGTAATAACACAAACAAACATCCTTCCATGTCTCTTTTGCAGGAAAAAAATACCCTGGCAAATAGAGAGAAATAAAAAGCTAACACAACCGTTTTCTCATAACATTATATTTAGTGTGTCACCTTTTCACTTACTGTGGGGATTTTTTTTTTCTGAAATGTCAAAACATTACCAGGCTGCAAAAATATTTATTGGCCTTCAGCAATAACAAGGAACACTCTGTTTGAAATGCTTTGAAGCAACAATTGCTGTGGCGTTTTTACCTTTGGTCTTATGCTGCCCCCACGTGGTCAATATAGGGAACTGTCTGCCTGCCAACAAAATTATAAAAAAAAAAAAAAAGGAATTTAATTTAATGCATCATTTCAACTAATGCTGGTTTCCCAACACAATAAACACATATGACGAACAACTGGAACGAATCCTCTTTATTTTCAATAATCTTGTATTAAGTCATTTAGACTATGGCACGAGGATGATGTAAAAGAAAGCAAATGAAAACAAAGACTTACCTGCCACAGGCAGTTTATTCACTGGGGAGATTACATGCAGCTAATTGAACAACTAAACAGATAAACAAATGCAGTAAATACACACTTGGGAAATGTTGTGGATTGGGGATATGGTGTTTAATGCATAAAAATAAAAGTTATAAAAAAATAGAGGTGTGGTTAACAACATCAGGCTGAGCACATTTCCATTTCATCGATTAGTTTGAAAAAAAAGTGACTTTTTGAGTCGGCTTCCACAAAATTCATTGCACTGTTGTATGGAAGTCGACTTTCTAGTTTCCAATGCCAAATTCTTAAATTCTCTGATGTTCCATTCGTTTACATTCGGCACTATAACAGTAATGCCTGAAAATTAAGTTATTAAATATGCGTATACAATGTTTTAAAGGCTAAAAAGCGTTCAATGTAGTTTATTCAGAAAATGACATATACAAATTGCTGATAAATGCGTGACCATACATATTTGCAGTGTACTATATATATATATATATATATATATATATATATATATATATATATATATATATATATATATATATATATATATATACATATATATATGTGAAGTGAAACGGCATTGAACAACCAATGAACAACCAATGAGAGTTTGCTACTGGCAGCATCTCGGCGGCCGACTGGGCTGGGCCAAGAAGTCTTCATCAAATTGTCACACCAAGGTTTCAGGCAGCGCATCTCCATTGTTTGTGGACAAGATGTGCCAAATATGGCCGTTTGCTTTAGCGGAGGCCCGTTCTGGTTCAGTTCGAGCGGTTGCGCTCAGAGTCTGGGCTTGGCCCGCCAGACTGATGGCGGGCGCGGACCGAGAAAAACGCAGAGGTGGAAACAAGCTAGCTCCCGGTTCCGTAAGGACGGAGCGGACGGGGCGTCCCGTCCTGTCCGTCAGGTTGTCGGAACTGACGGCTCCTGATTGGCTGATGGGTACCCCGTGTAATGAAGGTAATGGTTGCCTGGGTTTCGTCTGGTCGGCGGGGCCGTCGCCGCCGCTGCTGCTGCGAGCCACGGGAAGGTGTGGCCTATCTTCGGAAGCGTCCAATGAGGTTTGCGCGGGGGTGACGGGCAGCTTGCTGTTACCTTGGCGACCGCTCAGCCCCTCTGATGAGCCAAATGACTTCCATTCACACAGGTCTCCCAGGGAGCCTGAGAGAAAACAGACATCGGATGTTTCAAGGTTACGACTTACTTGTATTATAATGATTACAAATGCAGTGTGGCCTCGTTTTCCAAAAGGAAGGAAGAGGAAAAATAAGAATGCCCGAAATGTTTTCAAAAGACATGCTTCGAGGTGAAAAAGCAAAAAAATACAGAAAAATGTTAGGACCAGTGAAGAAATTAAAAAAAAAAAAAAAAAAAAATGCTGGCAGAATTTTCATATTTCTTGAAGAATTCTGACTTTATTCTCACTTGAATCCTGATTCTCTCAGAATTACACTTAGAAATTCCCAATTAAAGTTGGAAATTCTCATTTTATTTTCAGAATTGTAAAAAAAGAAACCTTGCACTAAAATGAAATGAGAATAAAGTCAGAATTCCGACTTTAAAACAAAAATTCTGACTTTGAAATGAGAAACCTGCGTGTAAAACCCAAAACAAATTCTAAATTTTACAGTGAGAATAAAAATGAACAGAAAATTATGAGAATTAAGTGAAAAGTTGAGCCTTACATTTCAAAGTCAAAATTCGGAGAATAAAGTAAGAATTCAGACTTTAAAGTGAGGAAAAATAGTTGTCAGTTCTCATGTTTCTCGTGATTTAACGTCACCTCAAAATGAGAATTCTGAGAGTAGTCAAAATTTCTGATTTTAAAATCAGAATTCTGACCAAGAATTCTGAGAGGAAATAAAGAAAAAAATCTGAAATCTAAGATAAGAAATCTGAGACTAATAATCGAATTCTTGTAGGAGTCAAGAGTTCTGATTGCAAAATTCACATTCAAGTCAGAATACTGAGAATATTGTCAGCATTTTGGCTTTAAATTGAAAAAAAAGTTGGCAGGATTCTCTATTTTATCTCAGAATCTTGACTTTATTCACTCCTACTATAAAGTCAGAATTCTGAGAATAAATATGAAAAATTCAGAATTCTATGGTAAGAATTCTGAGACTAATATTTGAATTCTGGTAGGAGTCAGTCGATCTAATTTCAAAATTCACATTCAAGTCAGAATCCTGAAAGTATTGTCAGCATTTTGGCTTTAAACTGAAAAAAAGTTGTCAGGCTTCTCAATTTTAACTCAGAATTCTGACTTCATTCACTCCTACTTTAAAGTCAGAATTTTGAGAATTGTTAGAGTCCTGCATGCAGAACTTAAAGGAAGAATTCTGACTTTCAAGTGAGAGAGAAGAAAGTCCGAACCAAGATAAAAGTTCCAATCGTGCCAACTTTTTTTTTTTTTTTTTTAAACTTCACTGACCCTAATCCTCCTCCATGTAAAGCTAGTTGTCAAGCGGAATAAAAAAACATTCCAAAATGTCAATTCACCTTTTGGAAAAAGTCTCTCAACAAGTTAAAAAAAACAAAAAAACTATACGCACATGTCCGCTTTTTTGAGCTGTAGACCCAATTAAATGTTCCCCTGTTTTTTTTTTAAAGGAGTTGCTTTGAACTACCCCAATGGAAATGTGCAAGCCACGAGCATATTACCATTGATGTTAAGGTCAATAACATTCTTGCTGAAAAGCGGATGCCAGGTGTCCCAGAAGTGATCCTCCGAGGCCTCGTCTAAGCACGCAAAAGAGAGAACAAGACTAATGATTTTGCCTAAGTGAAAAATAAATACTTCTACTCTAGCGCTAATTATTCTACACAAGTGCATAATTATAATTTACTTCGCAGCATGTTGGGAGCAGAGTCAATTTCGATGAAGCACCAAGTTACTGACACAAGTCCATTCATTTCAGTTATAATATAGCTGTCGGAGCCTAATGGGAGCTGCTTGTACAAAACAAAGACACACACGCACAAAAAAAAAAAAAAAAAAATCGCCGCTCACAATGGGGCGCTCACAGCAGTACACCTGAATCCAAGTTTACCCGTTGTTAAGGTAGACGGCGAGTTTCTCGAGGCGTGCTCATTGCTGCTTTCCGATGATAGCGGCCGGTCGTCCTCCAGCAGAAGGAGTCGATCGGACAGGACGGGGGAGCTGTTATCGTAGGGGGACGCCTCGCCGCTGGAAATGGACTCGTTGGAGGAGCACCTCTCCAACAGGGAGGCCTCACGTGGTGCCAACAGGCCTGTATCGCTAAAACAAGAACAAAGTCTTGATGTGACGGATGGGAGACAGAAGCTGGTTGTCACTCACCAGTAACGTGTATCCTTCCGCCGCAGTAAGTAGTCCACCACATCAGGATCGGTCTCCAGGAGACTGAGCAGCACCTCGTTCTGCAGCTCGGGAGGAACCTGAAAGCCAACGTCGTATCAATGTCGCCTCGGACTAAATTGTTCATTTGACGAGGCCAACGTTTTCTCAAAGAGATGTAGGACCGAAAACACATCATGAATAATGTGTAGTTAATGTAGTGTAGTCTTCCTTGAAATCAGGATTATTACCGTATTTTCCACACTATATGGCGCACCTAAAAGCCTTATTTTTTTTTAAAAGCTGATGGTGCGCCTTTTAATCAGGTGCGCCTTATATATGGATCAATATTGTGATTGGGATTGGTAGATAGGGAATGAACTGATATAGTAAGTTAACATGTTTGTTTTGTGTGTTTATTAGTATTAGGTTGCTCATATTGGCATTGAGTTATTATGCTATTGAGAGTTTAGAGTTATTATTTGCATTATTATAGTTATTACTTTGAGTATTACTACAATGTGATTGAAAAAGTTTAAAATATGTCATTAATTGAGGGTGTGCCTTATATATGGAAAAGGTTTTAAAATATGTCATTAATTGAGGGTGCGCCCTATAATCCGGTGAGCCTTATAGTGCGGAAAATACGGTGTATTGATGTTGAATAAATATAAAGCATCTACAAACATCTGCTATTGCAGTATGTTGGCAAACAATGATCACAAATAATTATGAATCAAATTGCGTAAATTGCGTATATTATTTGTGTGTGCATTGTCAATATGACTTTTTATGTTGTTGATTACATACTTCATTTTTTCCTTGACTAATTGATCTACAATATCATAACTCAACCTATCAACAGCAATTCGATTGAAATACATCTAGTATTACGGTAATAATGCTTTGGTCATTTTAAGAGGCAGACAATTACAAAAACTCTCAAAATTAAATGAATTTGACCTATAATGTAATTATTCAATAAAACTAAATCAGCTTGAGAAAAACTAAATCATAATGGCACAAAGGTGCACAATGTAACTCCTGAGCCCCACTTTATGAAAAAAAATGCATCAATGCACCATAAAAGGAAACATTATACAACTATTGCTATGCTTTATAATGAACATCAGCAACATCCGTAGGCAAGCACCACACAAGTTGCACAACTAAGCAGTCGCATACTTTTATAAGGTTAGCAAAAGTTTGCAATGATTGAATTCATAATTGAACATTGTGATATAAAACCAAGCCCTGCGTTAACTTCCAGCTATCTCATTTTCACAAGATTTCAAATCTACACCACCGAAGAGCCTCTACATCTTCACCGAGGTTCTACTCTGTTTATCGCCGACTATAAAAGCATACTTGTAAAACCTTATAAAGTTAATGTTTACATTTCATCAGGCGAGAGAGCTCCATTAAAAAAAAATTCCACCGGCTTGATAGTAAACAGTTTACAGTGAGCGTGACTTACCAGAAAGAGCGAATCACAGGAATTGATCATAGTTTGGAGCACGCGGATGATGGCGCTGCTCTCCTCGGCGCGGGCCAAACTCTGGACTGCGAACTCCTTGTCGGAGTTTTTTTGCTTGCGCAAGAGGTTGGGTCCCAGGATGGTGGCTAGATTTAATGAGGTCATCTTGTTTCCCGGTCTCTGAACACATCAAAAACAAGAGTTCATACACCACCAATAAGGGAGATTACAGCACTTTTAAACATGAACGAGAGCCATTAATAATAATACATAATCAGCGGTTATTATCAATGACAACGCGACTCGGACCTACTCTGGTAATAGGGAAGGTTTTCAATGATCCATGATCCTTAATTCACATGCACCTTACACAGAGGTTAATTACAGAACACTACACACTGCTCCGCCACCATTCATTTCCTTCTAATCAGTAGCTGAGACATTGGCCTTCTTTTAGGCGAATAAGTAGAAGTCCGTATGTAAAATGATGATGAAATCAAATCAAACAGCACAATCAATTCAAAAAGGCAGATTTTCTTGTCAGTTTGATGAATCTCCCTTGCAGTGACTACAATCTTTTTAAACGCCAGTCAGCTTTAGTTTTACATATGTCATGTCCATGGTACAGAAACCCACAACAATGGGGGACCCCTGCGGTCTGTGATGGTACTACAGAGGGTACGTGATATTTTAATAAGGTGTCTGCAGGTGTCAACAAATTTTGTTTGTTAATGGAAGAGTAGGTATTTTCAAATTGAGAGCATATTAATTGAATACGAAGCATTATTGCAATGCTGCGTTAGTGACTCCATTGCAAAAACGTTGTATGCCTTTATTTTGTCATTTTGTTCTGTAGCGCATTATCATTGACAGAATTTTTAGGCAGACAAGCAAGAATTCAAACAGTTGAGGTCACCATTTCTCTTTTGGAATTGCTGAATGAAAGACAAAAGTTGTTCCAAAGATAAATCAATTCAGGATGTCAGCCCAGGTTAGGGTTTCACATAAAGGTCAGGGCAGATATTTCAAAACAAAAATTCAAGTCAGTTTCAAACCCATGTGAAGAATTTTAAGCTTAAGGTATGTTTTAAAATTTGGGTTTTAAGATGAGGGTCTCAGTTTAATGTACATAAGAGCTGGCAGGTAATAAGATTTTAAAAAAGAGTGGGCTAAGGATCTAACTTTGGGTTACATCGTAAACCACTATAAATAAGAATATTATCTCAAAAATTGTATAAAACCATATCCTTTTTAACATCATCCAAAGAAAAAAGCAATACAAAATCAACTTTCAACTAATTTTAACTACTTTTTTACAGCGTTTATACAAGTTACAGGTTAGTCTAAAAGAGTAAAAAAAAGACCAATCAAAGAGCCTGAAATAAAAAATAAAATGATGCCGATCCATGTTTAATTACCGTATTTTCTGCACTATAAGGGGCAAAGGATTATAAGGCGCACCCTCAATTAATGACATATTTTAAAACTTTTTCAATCACAATATAGTAATACTCAAAGTAACAACAATAATAACTCAAATAATAACTCTAAACGCTCAATAACATAATAACTCAATGTCAATATGAGCAACCTTGTTCAACTGTAAACACACAAAACAAACATGTAAACTTACTTTATCAGTTCATTCCCTATCTATGAATCCCAATCTCAATATCGATCCATATATAAGGCACACCTGATTATAAGGCGCACCATCAGCTTTTTTAAAAAAAAATTAAGGCTTTTAGGTGCGCCTTAAAGTGTGGAAAAAGCAAAACCTTTTTCCTGGGTTAGGAATTTCAATTAGATTTTCAAAGCATTTCAACTGCTTCAACTTGAAGCCTTCAGCAGGAGGAAAAAAAAAACCTTTGGATAATTTGGAAATAAGAACGTAGAACCAAGAGCGGGGGGTTCTCGTTACCTTGCGTCCCTCCTCGTCTAGCGCGTCTTCAGCATGTTTTGCGACGGCGGACAGCAAGCAGAGGAGGCGATGCAGCGTGTCACAGTTGCAGGGAGGAAGCAAGAACATCAACAGTTGGATGGCCTTCTGTTGTTCTGCCCGCGCCAACACTGCGTTAGGAAAAGCGTTCAGTGATTTGACGCCTGCTTTTTCATCCTGCTTGTACGCGTATGTGCCTCACACGTCGTGTTGATGAACGCCGTGTACAGCTCTCTCGTCAACAGAGGGTCGGGCATGTCGCGGAGAAATTCTTTCAGTAACGCCGCCACGTCGTGAACGCTGTGCCGCTCGTCCAAATGGAGCTCCCATCCCTGATCCAGCTCTTCACGCATCTAGATGAAGAGAAAAGAAAAAATAGGCACATTGCTGCTGCTACAGGTGGGTCATCCATCATTGTTGCTGATTTCTTACCTGCCTCACCCTCTTTTTGGAACTCCCCACACGGAAAATCCCTACGGTCTGTAAACCTACGCAGAGATGATAGCAATCTTAGAAAGTAGTAAATCTCATGTAAAAGTAGTAATTGTTTAAAATACAAATTCATCGCAAACTATGATCCCAAAATAGTTTAGAATCATTTCAATCTGACCTGGTTTCAATCTCATCAACACCATCGATAAAAGTAAATCTCTGACTTGATTTAAAAAAAAATAATAATAATAACTTGATACTACCACTAACAACCCAGGCTAAAGTGTGCTCCTACCTACAAAGCCACATACAGTAATGTACAGTACGTATCTTTCAGTTATGACTTCAAAATACTTTCTTGGCAACAAAAAATATGCTTAGATTGGGCTATGGTGACATCTTGTGGCATAAAAGCATTCTTTTTAGAAAGTAAAAAAATAGATGAGTTTCTAGTTGTGATGGAAAATTGAAGTTTCAACCTTGCTTCTTGAAGCAGATGATGTAACTCTCTGCTCAACATAGTCCTAAACGCACACTGACTTGCCATTTTTCAAACCCCTTTCTTAAAAGGCAACTCGCAGGAGCGAAAAAATACAAGAACTCGTAGCTGCATTTTCCCATCGCTAGTTTCCACTAAATGGCTAAGGGTTGCTTCCACAGAAACTAAAAAATGTAAACAAGTGAAGTTGGATTCCTGCAACTGCACTTTGCCACAATGCATTATTAGATTTAGGACTACCGTGATTTTCCAGGTACTGGCAGCATAGTTCCACCACCTTGGGCACTTGGGGGTACAAGGGGTTCAGGCTCAGCTTTTTGTCATGCCTCTTCTTCCTGTTTTTGCCTGCAGCCTCCACTGGCAGAGACAACTGGAGGGCCTCCAAGAGCTGCGACTGGTTATCGTCCAGATCGGTGATGCAGTCCACGGACACGCCGCCCTTTAAAAAAAAAAGTGTCTGTTTTGCTTTGATTGAAATAACTTACCGTATTTTCCGCACTATAAGGCACACCTAAAAGCCTTATTTTTTTTAAAAAAGCTGATGGTGCGCTTTATAAGCCGGTGTGCCTTATATATGGATCAATATTGAGAATGGGATTCATAGATGGGGAATGAACTGATAAAGTAAGCTTTACCAGTTTGTGTGTTTACAGTTGAACAAGGTTGCTCATATTGACATTGAGTTATTATGCTATTGAGAGTTCAGTTATTATTGTTATTACTTTGAGTATTACTATATTGTGATTGAAAGTTTGAAAATATGTCATTAATTGAGGGTGCACCTTATAATTTGGTGTGCCTTATATATGGAAAAGGTATTAAAATATGTCATTAATTGAGGGTTCGCCTTATAATACAGTGCGCCTTATATATGGAAAAGGTTTTAAAATATGTCATTAATTAAGAGTGCGCCTTATAATCCAGTGCGCCTTATAGTGCGGAAAATACGGTAATATCACGCATTCTTTGCGCACATGGGGGAAGATGGTGAGGTTTAATCGTACCCTCCTGCGGGTCCTTGGAGCTGCGTCGAGCGCTGGCGCAAACGGCGACTTATTGGGACTCTCCGAATTGGAGCTGAGGGACGAGTTGCTGCTGGAGAGATCCCTGTTGGCTTTCTTGAAGGTGGAGGTGAAGTGGAGGAAAGACAGCACCAGCTCGGTGGGGTCACAGTGCTGCTCATGCGGGGCGTCGTGGCGCTGCTTGTGCGTGCGATCGTTGTAGATGACCTGTGCCAGCGGGATGCTGAAAGCCTGTGGCATTGCCTCTGTGGGACAGACCCATTATTTTGGAGGGAATTGCCAAAACTGATGACAAGTTTATTGAGTTGTAAAATGAAAACAAACATCGCATGATATCCTCTCGACCTGAGCTGTACTGTACTGAATGGATACCCCACTGAATCTAACGAACCAAAATGCTCACCTTTAAAATGAAACATCTTTAAATTCTGTCACATCACAATATCTATGATGCTGAACACATATTAGATCTCATAGGTTCTATAAAACGTCATGGCATATATTACATGGTTTGCAGTTACCTTTCATTATTTGTATCTCAAATACATATTCATGCTTTTCACAACCATAATTCCCATTAAAAAAAAAAAGTCAAGTCAGGAGCACAGGATTTGAACCCAGAAGGAGTGGAAGTGGACCAGTAGAAAGCATTTAAACCCAAAGATCTGGACTGGGAAACTAGACTTGGAAAAATAAACTCGGAAACTAGACTTTCAACTACGGTCCATCAGATAAGGATGTTTTTAGGCCGATGCCAATTTTTGGCTGAAAAGAAATAGATTAATCAGCCAATAAATGTGAAACGTTATAATGAAGGAATTGCCATCTGTTTCATTCTAATCATTTTGATGGTTGTGAATTGATTATTTTTACTATTCAAGGGCCGGCCGGACAAGTCAACAGTAAATATATTGTTAAAACATTTGTGGGTGTGGGTGGATGTGTGTATATATATATATATATATATATATATATATATATATATATATATATATATATATATATATATATATATATATATATATAAATAGGTGATAAATGCATAAAAATGACAAAAGTTGGTCATCCATACTTAAAGCAACTGTTTTGTAAAGAATATCACAGATCTAATTATCTTTTATCAAATATAAAATATAACAATATGATGATGATTAAATTATTTTTTCAATAGCACAAATCTCGACCAGCAGTAAATCAATTATGTTTTCATTACACTTGGTAACTTAGCAAAAAGTGCAAAAAGTACTTATTTTGACTGATAAATTATGGAGACTTGGAATAACTTTTATCGTAGTATGACACCAAAAAAAAAGGAATTTCTCTATCCAGGAATGTGAATTATGTTCAATATTTTCATTAATTTCTGAATGAGTGGCACTTATCCTTTCAGATTGTGTAAAGTAAGCAGCATATTTTACATTGCAAAGTGTATTAAAACAAACGCGCACTGAGGATGGCTCCGCATTCAATATTCAGAGTTTGAGAGCACTTAGTGCTTCTGTAAACACAAACGGTAAAGAAGGAAGGAGGGGGCGTGACTTTGTCCGAGGAGGCGCGGCAACCAATCAGCAGCCGTTTCGGGCTGGTTTTTGTTTATCTTTCATGAACTCGAGTACATTTATAGAGATTCTTTTCAAGGCTGGGTGGGCTTTTAAGTGGTAGGCGGGGGAGGGGCTGAAGTAAATGACATTCCTTGGTGGAAAACATGCTTCACAAGCATGATGTAATCTCAAAAAAAAAAAAAAACCCTAAAAATAGGCACCGTGATAAGCATGAAGTAAAGACTCAATTAGGGCTCATTCGTTTGTCTTAAACTTCACCCCTGTGCCGCCGTATGACAAAGCGCCACATAAAAACCGATACGAAAGATGCGGAAAGTGAGGGAAGTGAATAATCTCATAGCTGAGCAGTGTTGAGATGTTGCGCAACACGGCGACGTAATCCTTTAGCCAATTGGCAGAGTCATGAGCATGTAGCAGTCAAGAGTCCAAAAGTAGCACCTTGAAAAGCTCAGCAATTTACTTCACACGCATTACCTCTGTCTTTGCTTTTCTCCTTCGAAAGTGAATCCAGTTTACGCCTGAGTGACTTTTTGTATTTGTGACCATCTAAAAAGAAGACACAGATAAAAATACTTTTAGTCAAAGCTGTGCCTCTTTATGTAAAGGGCATCAACAAGTACATTCAATCACTATCACCATAAACAATGGAGTGTGTGTTCTTGTGCGGCTGTGCTAGAGCTGCACAATTAATCGAGTTTTAATCACGATAATGGCTGCCACGATTAATTAAGTTGATCCACAGCAATATTAACACTTAAAAAGTCAAGCACCTTTTTTTATTAGAAGTTTAATCACACACTACCACTAGAGGGCAATGTTTCCCACATGTTTGTATGACAAAAGCATCTTATTTACTGACTCCTATATATTATTTACCAGTGTGAAATGGCATTGAGTTTCTCACCTGATTTCTAATATTTACAGTGCCGGCTGTCAATTCAGACCAAATCTTGGATTTAACTGTTTTTGTGGGGACTTCTTGCACCCGTGAATACCAATTTGGCGGACCCCATAAGTTCAGACCTCTTTTAGAGGGTCAAGACTTGCTCTTAGAGGATAGGTTTGAATAGGATTTTGGTTGAGGGTAAGGGGTAGAGTTAAGGCTAAGGTTAGGGACTAGGACAGGGGTGTCCAAAACCTGTATCCTGAATGTTTTCTAGGTTTCTTTCGCCAAGATACCTGATTTAAATGGTCAGTTCATCAGCAAGCTCAGCTGAAGCCTGCTAACGATCATTATCATTTGAATCATGTGTCGAGGAAAGAAAACTGATAAACATGCGGGACAGCAGCCCTCGAGGACCCCATTTGGACACCGCTGAGATAGGAAATTTATTACATCAATGGGTTGTCCCCACTCCGAGAAAAAAATC
The DNA here is from genome assembly GCF_059441005.1 of Hippichthys cyanospilos. Classification (NCBI taxonomy): domain Eukaryota; kingdom Metazoa; phylum Chordata; class Actinopteri; order Syngnathiformes; family Syngnathidae; genus Hippichthys; species Hippichthys cyanospilos. The sequence continues at coordinate 16,747,323 of NC_142373.1, read as the reverse complement.
TTCGTGTGTGTGTGTGCATATGTCAGTGTCCTTAGTTTTTCACTGCATGTGTGGACCAAATCCCATGTGTCTCTGTCTTTGTGGGGACCTCTTGCACTTGTGGGGATTCAAGTTCAGACCTTGTTTTTGAAGGTCAAGACTTGCTTTTAGGGTATGGGTTTGAATTAGATTTGGATTGTTGTTAGGGTTTGGGTTAGGCAATCTGTTGTGATGGCTAAATTTAGGATTAGGGACTAGAAAAAGCATTGTATCAATGTGATGTCGCCACTATGATAGAAAACCTTGTCTGCATTTTTGTCCTGGGTTTTTTGTGCATGCCACATACCAAATCCTGTGTTTTATTGTCTTTGTGAGGACCTCTTACACTTTTGACTTTTTGGAGGGTCAGGACTTGCTTTTATAGTGCAGGGGGATATGCATTATGTCAACGGAATGTACCCATTATGATAGAAAACCTCTCTTTTGTGTGTGTGTGTGTGTGTGTGTGTGTGTGTGTGTGTGTGTGTGTGTGTGCATACATTTGGGAATGGTGACGTGGCAGCCCAAGTTGCGGTCGCAAAGGAGTCGCCTGAAGGCAACGTCCTGCAGACGAACCCTCTCCAGCTCGGAGAGGCTTTGCAGCGGGACGGGTCTCAGACCCACGGAGCGTCCCGACACGCTGTTCCATGTGAAGCCTCCCTGAGGACACACACACGCAAAAATTAGAGGACATTAAAAGGAAGTGAAATTAATTTCCCCAAGACTCAATTATACAATTTGTACGGGGATAATTTCAGTTTAACTGGATGGAGGCATAGCACGGTGGCGTGACAGCACTTTGTTCTCTGAGAGGGGATGTGGAGCAGGGGGCTGAGCCTTTACTAATGATGTTAATTAATCCACGAGGGCAATATGATGGTGTAATATGACCCAAAGTTATTGGGACGCCTAGACACTATAGGCTAGATCTCAACTAGTAACGCAGATGAGTAATAAAAAAATGATACATGCTTTAAAACAGAGATTGGAGAGTAGCATTGTATTGATTTATTAGTATCGTACTGATAAAGCGATCGGTACTCGTAGAGAATTTCGATACCATGTGTTGATACCAGACACTGACACTTATAGGGATACTTATTTAGCTTTTGGAACTACTTTTGTAGTGGCATCTATAGGTGTATCTTATTATTTATATCCATAAATTAGATCTTGTAACATGAACTTTTTTAGTTCTGGGTTTTCTGCTGGAAATTTATGCAACTAATGACAAACCATACAATATTTTGCAAAGGAGTAACTATAACACAATCCAGCAATGCGATGCTTCATGTTACAAATAGTTAACCCTTCTTTTGAAAAAAGACCTGTACCGCTCCCGTCAAGGCATTAACTCTTTCAGTGCCAATGACGAAAATTCTCGTCAAATAAGGTTTCTTATGAAAGGGTAATTGACACCCTTGACTAGTGTTTATTTCAAAATTCAATTGAGCACTCTAGTGATGAACTGTGACCATTGGATGGAAGTGTTGCTCACATTTGGGAAGAAATCCCTATATGCTACACATACATTACATACTTGTAATTCTAAGTAAGGAGTAGAAATCAATACTTCATAAGATATCACCCCTATTTACATAAACATCACACACAATATTCTGTCGGCCTTAAAAGACAGATGTCTGGCAATCAAGGGGTTGCCTTATCCATCAACACTTGGCATTGAAAGAGTTAATAGTATTAAAGTGGGTTTGTTCATAGCTACAGAAACTCTGCTAACATCTCACGTAACACCCTAAGTACCTTTGCGTACCCCCAATCTAGAATTGATAATCTAGTGGAGTAAAAAGTAACACACGTGCTTCAAGAGGCTTCATTTGCCCATCACCTCTAGTTGTGTCTCAAGCTGTAAATGATAGGACTTCTCACCAAAACAGTGATTTCAACCTGTGTCAATTACAGTACATATTAAGTGCGCTATAATTTTAGTCCTTTGGGGATTTTAAGACCTAAAGATCTCATTTTAAAATTATTGGGGTGTATGAAGGCCAAAGCATAAAATGTCTTGTCATATTGTAATATTTTATCAAAACTTGTGTAACCAACAATTCTTTACCCTCTAAATCACACTCTAGGTTGGGTTTGAAAAGGATGTGACGGTGCGTGAACGTGACGACAGAATTAATCATTTTTCCTGCGCCACACACCGGATTGGGACTGACATCTTTCTCAAACAGAGGTGCGCTCACAGAAGCGTACGTCTAAAAACACGGCGTGCAAAATCCCCGCAATTAAAAAGACAAATGTGGTGATTTGGCGCTAACGACAACCCCAATCATCTGACGCGCGATCCTCAAACTTGTTGAGCATCACTGTGCCTCAGATTACCACCGCCTTGATCCATCCAGCGCGAGTCAAGATAATCATATGAGCCGTGTTCCAAAGAGGCTTAGCCGCTCATTATCGGGATAAGGCTTACATTAACGTGGCTCGCTTCCATTAAATGAGAATTAGGTTCATGCTACAGTAGCAGATCTGCAACACAACCTGCTGGGAATTTTATTAGGAGACTCTTGCCAAAGGTTCCACGACAAGCACAATAATACACATGGAGTGAATCACAAATTCTGATAAGCAATTTATTGACAGAGTACTTAAAACAAAATGGATGAATTAAAAACTGTTCTCTTTGTACGCAGGCATGCATCTCAGTCACTTTTAGGCATGTTAAATCTTTTTAAACTATAGAAAAAAGTATTTTATTCGTAATATGTTTCTTGATACATTTAAGCATGTGGCATAAATGAAGTTATTAAAATAAGACATATTTTGCCCAATCTTGTCATCGGATTATCAGCATCAGGTATCAGATGTTTTTTTTTTTTTTTTTGTATGCTGGTTACTGTGTCGATAGTGCATAAATAAGCAATGTAATTGTGGAAATAAAGATAACCGTAGAAAACAGTTAGTCAAACGAAGGTCGGCATTCGCAGTACTTCACGGTATTTTGATCTCAAGTAATTGTTTACAATAGAGCATAAAATTGTGAGAAATTGTCCAATTTTGTGCAAATTTCTGTTATTTTTTCATATTATGTTTTTAAAGGAAAACCAGGAAAAATTCTCAAAAAATAATTTTGAAAAAAGCAATTTTTTTGGCAATTTTGCCAAGCCCCTCCAAGGAATTAGAAAACTTTTTTTGCGCCCCCACTTTACATGCTCGCTATGAATAAGATTATTATCTATAAAAATTGTCTAAAAGTATATTTAGAACTGTATCCTTTTGAGAATTAATCAAAGAAAAAGCAATATAAATCAACTTTCAACACCTGTTATTTATTTTTTACAGCATTTATACAGGTTGCAGCTTAGTCTAAAACTGAAAAAAATAACCAAGTGTGCCTAAAATAAACAAACAAAATAATGAAAATTCCTATTTTATTGGAATTACACTTCACATGACAAAAACAAAACCTTTTCCCTGAGATCATCCACACCCCCTTGAACACCCCCCCCACCACCACCACCACCACTACCACCACTAAAACCAATAAATTCTCTGCTTGAAATATCCCAGCTTTAGCCAAACACAATATTGTTCACACTTTTGTGAGACTGTGAGTCAAAATGTTGTAGTAGATCTCATTAGATTGTGCAAGTATGTCTAATGTTTTGTTTGGGGAGTGTTCAACAAGTTCTTTTTGTGACGCAATTTGACATCGCATTCCCCGCATGGAATCTGATGTGATGCAAGAGCAAGAAAGTTTCCCGCAGGTGTTGTCACTAGCTTCCATCTTTACTTCTCAAGGTCAGGTGAGGAGTAAGTTAACACTCGACTTCTTTATAAACTATTTAATCTTGCAGTGAGTTTCTGAAAGCCACATCGTGCACTATGACATAAACAAGCAAATGGTGAAATCGCAAACAAATATCCGTTCGTCCGTTCAGTCATGTTCTATCTGCCGCCTCGTTTGTTTAGTCAAGGTGGGTGAAGACAAACCAGCGTCCACGCTCATATCCATTGAGGCGGAACTGAACCCACGCTACCCGGAGTCAGGCACAAAGTCGGCCCAGTGCACCGCTACACAGTCAGTGACGCACATATAAACATAAAACACAATAAGTACTGAGGAAGAAGTCAGATGACTAGACCGTATTATTTTGGCGGAAGTCATGGGGGACGCCATCTATAAATACATATAATCTTACAGCGTGTCCTCCCTTACAAAGCTCTGGTTAAAGGCAAAAACTATTTACGATGGACTAGTTTGTGCAGCGGATTAAGAATATGTTGACATGAGGTCCTAAAGGCTTCAAAATGACATTTTGATACTTGTTACAATGTTTTAAAAAAAAAAAAATCGTGTTAAACCATTTTTGAATTGTTTGTGACTAGGGCTGCATAATTAATCAGATTTTAATCACGATCATGATATTGGCTGCCACGATTCTTTAAGATGATCTTCGGCGATATTAACATTTAAAAAGCCAACCACTATACCTTATATGTCAAATCAAGCATTTTGTCATCCTACCACTAGGGGGCATTGTTTCCCACACGTTTGCATGACAAAAGTTTCTGATTTTCTCATGCTAATATATTTACCACTGTGAAACAGCGTCGAGTTTCTCACCCGATTCCTAATATATATTGATATTGATATTGAATTTTCACCAGGTTTTCTTTGTATATTACTTTGTACTTTAGAAATAAAATAGCTTTACTTAAGTGTTAACTTACTTACTTGGTTGGTTAATCCTATGACAAAATGAGAATAGCGAACATTCTACAAAGTGACAGCTTGTACTTTGTACCTGGAACAAACGATTTCATTGTTATAATTTCATCCGGTTAATTTCCAAAACAGGAACAAATCAGGGGTGACCAGCATCCCGGATCATTGAACCCGTTGGAGTATTTACTTCAGTGGCTTCTTACAGACCCTATAAAGTTAATTCAGGGATTTGTGTTTTAATAAAGAATAAATATTTAAGGATTATTGATGAAAATATGCAAAATAAAAGAATAACTGTTTACAAAGTCACCCCTCCCCCATATACAAACTGGAGTGGCCTCATTCACATCAGTGGTTACCTTGCACATACACACACACACACACACAAGAAAAAATGCTAAATGAAGTGGACACCATTTCAGTCTTTTGATTGGAAGTTGACACCTGAGTGCGGGCATAGTTTCAGCACATTTAACGGCGAGGCCCGCTGTTTGAGAGGGTTGAGCACTGCTTGATTTTTTTTTTTTTTTTATCCTTAGATACTGAAGCATCATTTTATATACTTCAGACTATTTTAAACCACTCAGATTTGCTGGAAAAAATGTCTCAATGGTGTGTGAAGTTTATAAGGTATATTCATGATAAATATGACAGTATTTTTCATTGAATTAAACATAAGCTGCTGGATCAATGCCTTCAAATAAAGGTGAGCCCTCAAACCCAGTTAAAAGGTTTTGTCGCCCTGCAAAGCTTTTGCTGGCCCTCTCCTGGAACACAAAGACAGGAAAGCTCGGAGGTAGTTTGTACAATATGGACAGATCGAAACATGCGATAATAGAGAAGAAACACACTTGAGCTACATGCAGCAGGGTTGTGAGTGGTCCCCAGTGCTTAGGAAGCCTTTCAATGGAGATTGACTTTGATTTCCTTTTCCCTGTTTAGGAATCTTATTTGGGCTCGTTTTTACTCATTCTACAAATAATTATTACTTTAAATATATGTTTTTAAAGAACAATTTGCATGAATTAATATTCACTTATTGTGTAATTCATCACTCTGCTATTCTGGAGAAAACAACAACATCATTAAGAAGTAACTCAAATTTAATTATTGTATAATTTTAACAAGCACGTACAGACAATTGAGTGTAAAGTTAACGCCAAAATCCGAACAAACTGTTCGCAAACGCGCACCGCTGAGATGAACATAAACGGTAACTTACATGAAAAGTAACACTTCGCTTCAGGCGAGGTTCTCCCATATCGAAGATTCATACGTATAAAATTTTACTTTAAACATCTTGACGCCACTTCAATCCCAATGCAATATTGTCCGCAAATAAGTAAAGACGCGGAGTTGGCTTGTTCTCAGCCATGGTCCAAATGCTTGACAGGAGAGGAAAGTGCGGGACGTTCACTGACCTATTTGAAAGCTCCATCGCGGGAAAACTTTAACAAAAAACTAAAAATAATTGTATTAAAATAGACCGATACGGGATTTTATCGATTTTATTTGTGTTTTAAGTAAATTTATCGTCACTAATGTTTTACTTTATATTTGCATTTACACGTTTGCATCGTTTGGGTGAATTTTTCACAGTGGATTTTGAACTGTCCGCCAGTTTGACGGGGCCCCGAATGCATCAATTCCCATGAGTCTCGGCTAACTGTTGCTATGGAGATGTACAGCAGAAACTCCCGGAAGCAACCTTAGAAGTTCATTGGCCAGCGCATTTGTGAGCCTACAATATTTGCTCAAATTTGATTAATTGAAAAATACCAACCAATAATTTACTGATTGGTGGAGTTAATCAAAAGGTTTTCTATTGCGTAGTTTAAAAAAAAAACAGATAGAGCAAATGAGTGGGATATTGAGGAATTTTGATCAAAATGTTCCACCCACTGTATACCAAGCGGTCACATTATAAGCCTGCAGGCCTATTCTGCAAATAGCTTGCAAGTGATAAAGGTTGTGATTTTCTAGGAATTTTACAAATAATCATACATACATGAATTTACATAAGACATTACACTTGATTTACTACAGCTGTTTAATTATTGTGATAAACCATGATTCATAATTGATGTCTTCACAGAAAAGGATATAACCTAAATGAACCTACAACAATAACATTCAAAATTCATCATTTCAGACGTGTACATCAAACCAGTAGCCTTTCATATTACTGAGTACCAAAAAAGTAGCTCTCAGTTTCAAAACGTTGGGTGATCCCTGACATACACATAGCCTGCATATCACCGAAGGAAAAACCCTTTGATCTCACTCAAGGAGCAAACTGTAGAAGTGGAGTGAAATCTTAATAAATCCATGACAGCCAGGTAATACACTTTCCCGCTGTCAAGTTAACCCTGTTCTGCCCTTCACTTTCAAAGCAGACACTACGATCTGGACGCCATTCCCCGCTGTCACTTTTAACAGCCTGCGATTTGACACGCCGCAGATAATAAGCGCTTGGGAGCAAACGTGATATTTGAATGAACTGATCATGACCTCTGTGCTTACATGCATCCCTCCTGCGACTGAGTGGTTGCCATAGCGATGCATCGGTAAGTCGGAGGCTTAATTCCATGCCATGCAAAAAAAAAAAAAAAAAAAAAAAAGGGCACTCCACTGTGGGAAGAAATATGGGCCGGTAAAAAAACGAAGCCATGGATCAAGACGTGCTGGCTCACTATGGGAAGCTGAGTCCTTGCTCATGTAAACCAGATGACTTTTCTTTGTTCTGACGTTTGCTCGGGCTACTGAAGCCTCCAGCGAGTGAGCACAAGACCATCTATTACATGCGTGCAATTCACTTCTCTGACACTCCGCCTATTATGAAATCATCTATTTAATCATACAGCAAAATGACAGTGGCATGACATATCACATGATATGGCCGGAACTCATTGGTGAGTTTTTCTTCTCGAGTTCAAGAACGAGATCCAAGTTGTTCAAACAGTTCCCACAGGAATAAAATGAATCCGTTTCAGACTCAGCTATCACAATCGGAATCTTTCGGAACGCTATTGGCAGTCTTTTAAGTAACATAACTTCATTTTCCGTCCATTTTTTATCATGATCGTCCTCCACAGGGGTCATAGGTGAAATGGAGGCCTTCCCAGCTGACTTGGGTTGAGAGCTGGCTAAAACTCTTTAGACCAGTGGTTTAATGCATTTCGGAACTACAGTTGTGGTGGTATCTCGAGGCAAGTTTTATTTAGCAACTCCAGACATCTGAGGAAGCATCATCTGTTATTTCTGGCTAGAGTGTAAGAATATTGTGTCGAATCCCAAACTAAAGACAATATTTTTTTTTCCTTTGCAAAAAAAAATTGATAAAGGCCTTATTTCAGGGTTGTCAAATTCATTTTTATCAAGGGCCACATTGTAGTTCTAGTTTCTGTCAGAGGGCCGGGATGATCGAGAAGTCAAATAAATTTCAAGTATGTTTCTCACACACTTACCTAAGTTTTGAGATCAGAGGCCTGTAAAAAAATGTTCCAAGGAGAGAGTTTGGGAACAAAAAATGGTTGTTTTCAACCATGGAAGGAAGTAAGGAAAGAGAAAAAAGGAGAGGAAGTAGGGAAGGAAGGGGTGTGAAGGAAGGAGGGAGAGAAAAGGAAAAAATGAAGGAAGGGGTATGAAGGAAGGACGGAAGAAGAGAAAAAGGAGAGGAAGGAAGGGTGGAAAGGAAACGAGAGGAAGGAAGAGATAAGAAAGGAAGGAAGGGTGGAAAGGAAAGGGAGAGGAGGAGGAAGGAATAAAGAAGGAAGCAAGAATGTGAAGGAATAAATGAAGGGGAAAGAAAGGAAGATGGAAGAGGGGAAGGGAGGAAAAGGAAGAACGCCTAAAGAAGGGAGGGAGGAAAGGGAGGAAGTAGGGAGAGAGGGAAGGAAGGAGGAAGGGAGGGAAGCAGTGAAGGAAGGAGAGAGAAAAAGTGAAAAAAGGGAAGGAATGTGAAGGAAGGAAGGAGACAAAAGGAAAGAAAGACACAATGAAGAAATGTGAAGGAAGGAAGGGAGGAAGGAACAAACGAAGAAATGTGAAGGAAGAAAGGAAGAAATCAAGGAGGAAGGAATGTGAAGGAAGGAAGGAAGGAAGGAAGGAAGGAGAGAAAAGGAGAGAAAGACGGAATGAATAAATGTGAAGGAAGGAAGGAAAAAAAGAAGGATGGTGGAAGGAAAAGGGAGAGGAGAGGGAGGAAGGAAAAAATAAAGAATGGAAGAAGAATGTGAAGGAATAAAGGAAGGTAGAAGAAGGGAAGGGAGGAAAAGGGAGAAAGGGAAAGAAGGAGGAAGGGAGGGAAGCAGTGAAGGAATGAGAGAAAAGGAGAGAAAAAAGGAAGGAGGGAATGTGAAGGATGGATTTGAGGTTTTTTTTGCCTTGTCCCCATATAAATTATAAACCAAGTGTTATAAAATGTGAATTGTAAAAAGTATATTACGATTAAAATGCAGAGATAAAAATGGAAGAATTTACATGACCATTAAGTTATTTATTTTCGTCCCCAAAAATAAAAAGTTGCAATTTATAATGTGCGGCTTATAATGTGGAATAACACTATTTACAACATATTCAGCGAGGTGCCCTAGTGATCATCATGTCCGCCTCAAGCAATTGAATCCCAAATTTGGCTTTCCTGTGTGGAGTGTGCATGTTCTCACTGTGCTGGTCTTGCCAAAAATGTGCACGTTAGATTAATTGGAGGCTATAAATTGTCCACAAGCGTGGACGCTCGAATGTCTACGTGTGCCCTGCAATTGGCCGCCTACCAGTTCAAGGTGTCTCGCCCAAACTCATCTGGGATAGGCTCCAACTTGAACTTAAATGCGCAATACTCAGAATGGGGGGAAAACCCAACTTGTCATCTATGATTTTTTTTCTTTTCTCAATCTCAATCCACTTCATTAGGATTACATAAACGCTCAGACCCTGTCTCTCCTCCCGACGATTATAAGATGGTCCAGATATCTGGTTTTCATTACGAGCCTATTTATAATGTCAAGGTTCCATTGCACAAAATAAACAGTGTTACCATGAGGACTGGCTGTGCAGAACAAACAGTCTTAAATTATACGCGCGTTACTGCCGCAGCAGATTTAGTTCTAATGAAAAGAGGCGCTTGTGGCCATTGCGTTGGATCGTAAATCAAAGTATGTTTTTGTTATTTCATTTTCCTTGCGGTAAAATAATTACAGAGTAAGAACAAAAGCTGTGTATGTTTCTGATAACATAATAGGTCGTTATTTTTGACGTAAGGAACTGCAATGGGCATTTCCTTCCCTTTTGTGCATATGTAAACAAACAAAGAGCAGTCAATGGGTTAACCTTTTTTTTAAAATCAGAATGATTGTGACATGAGATGGCCCTTTTGAGTTGAATCCAGTTAAATGGTTGCAAAATGTGTCAGCGTGTTCCCGTTCCCATGCGGCCACACCCCTTTTTGACAAACACCCGCACACATGGTTTGAATCGGTGCGCGCTGACGTAAAGTAGCTCTGCTCAATCGCAAAAATGCGGCCGTGTTGCAATGCCTTCGGTCCCCCTTTTTTCATAGAACATGTGTTGCTTTTTATGTTCAGATGATATTTTGGATAGTTTGGATGACTATATTATGGTTGTTGATGCATGTGTAGACACTACTGCCAATTTTTTTGTTTACATTCACATGTGCATTGATAATGTGTAATGTGCGGCATGCTCTTCTGTTTATTTGTATTTATTCTTACATTTTTTTAATCATCACAACATCTATTGCTTCCACATGCGGTTGATTATTTTTGCTGATGTTCATGTTCAATTTTGCGTATGTAGCATCCATGTATTTATGTATAGCATTGACAAGTGCAGATATTACTATTATAAGTAATATTGTTCATTTATTTCTCAGATACTTATAAACAGGCAGTTTTGCAGTACTGCTCTTTGACAATATAGTACATATTTATGTATTTACAGTTGTCACGCTATTGCTAGGTTATTATTACTTCTAAGGGGGTCCATTTTACCCAAATAAAAGCTTTGCACATCTTGGTATTTTCTCACTGTACTTTACGATGTGGATGATGCTTTATGACCGGGAAAGACTTTCACACACAAAGACGTTCACATCTGTGTATTTTCAGGTAATATTTGCTTGATTTCCTGTTTTATATAAATAGTTTTTTTCTTTATATATATATATATATATATATATATATATATATATATATATATATATATATATATATATATATATATATACACACACACACGCACACATGTTTGGCTATACAACACTACTGAATGTTTTTTTGTAATTTAACTTATTCGTTCAACTATCCAATAAAGTCCAAATGCAAGCTTACTGTGGGACTTTCCATCACTTGTGGAATTTCTCATCAGTCATTTTTTTTTCAACCTGTTTTTCATTACTGCAAAAATGAACAGAAACACGGTACCATCAGCATAACAAAAGTTCAAGTTGTTCCTCGAGCGAGCCGTCTAACCTGGTAGGACGTGCTCTCCGCTCCATAGTGCCTCATCAGTGCCGGGTCCAGGCTCCTGGTCTGCCTCAGTCCACGTTTGGACATGGTCCTAGGGCTGAGGGAGCAGGAGAAAACGCTGCTCAGGAGTCCCTGAGCGGCCATGTTGTTCCCCAAAGCTCACCAAGCTTGCAACAACACACAAGATGTGGGCTTCATCTCGCGGCCACAAGTCCAAACGGAGCCTGAAGAGACGATCCACGACTCATCACCCTGCGTGGGATTATGAAAGAGTCCCCCTCCTCTGCACATGCACTCACACACTCACTCACACACACCCTCAGAGCGTGGCTCAGGACCTGAGGCGGAACTTTTTCTCCCCCTGAAGATCTGCAGATAAACAAAGCTCATCCATCATTTCTTCCCAGTTATTTCCCCTGACAAAGTGCAATGACAAATTGCACTAGCTGGCACCAGGAACTACACAAGTGTTACGAATGTTCAACTTTACTGTGTGTATTGACCAGCTGTCCATGTAGAGTATTGCAGCCCAGTGGTTCATCAAGTTTTGACACTGAGAAAAGTACTGCCATCATAGCCCTACAAGAGAAAAAAATAAATATACAACACTTTTATTCCTAAAAGGCATATTCAGTATTATTATGCTACTGTAACATTATGCACAATTGTGCTAATAATGCTGCTTTTACATTTTGGTGGAAATGTACTTTCTCAATAATGATTCAATTAAAATATCTACTCCAAAAAGTTGGTCCAGCATCATGGATGACATCATGCAAGAGCTCATCAGTTTGCCAAAAGTAGTGTCACTTATTCCCGAGGGCAGTGCTTCTCAATTATTTATTTATTTCTTTATTTAAAAGCCCCCCCCCCCCACACACACACACTTCCAAAAAATCAAAACAAAACTGTGACTATTCATATAACTGGATCCTTTTTAACAGGAACAAAAATGACTACGGTGTTTATACAGGTTACAGGTTAGTCTAAAATGTAGAAAAAACTGCAAAAATTGCATTGAAAATCCCCCCTCCACCACCACCACCACGGGTACTTCAGGGGTTGGCGAAACATCATCATTTGCGGCAACGCTCACCTTGTATACATTATCGAGCTGAGAAGTCGAAAAAAATGGCCACATTTCAACATAGGTTTAAGACCAACAGTGAAAATCCATTGCATGCTCTATTTTACAACAATACTTAACTGTATCTATAATGTCAATAACCGTTATTAACAATGAAAAAGTAGTGTCACTTATTCCCTAGGGCAATGCTTCTCAATTATTTTTTGCAAAGCCCCAGGTTAGTCTACAACAGAAAAAAAAAAAAAAGTGCACTGAAATGCCTGAAATTAGAAAAAAAAAAGATGGCAATCCTTATTTTATGCAAGTCACTTAACATAGCAAAACAAAGCCTGTTCCCTGGGGTCATGCCTCCCTCCAGGGGGGCACTTCATGGGAGAGGGAGAACATCATAATTTGGTTTACCACCAACAGTGAAAATCCATTTACAACAATACTTAACAATATTTGTCACGTCAAAAAGCTCCATTGAGAATGGCGACTTGTTTTTCTAGTTCAAAAAAAAAGTAAGTGTGTTGTTTATTTACCAAATGTGATTCAAGAGAACTACAGTTCAACTTCAGACGGTTATTATTCAGCTAATTTGATTCGCTTTTTCATGAAGTGAACCCAGTGGTACTGTAAGTGCTGCATTACATCAACACTATGCGGATTTCTCAGTTTGACTTTCTCCTAATTAGGCCTCAGCTTGCCTTTAGCGTTATTAGCCACTCAGCATGACAGGAATGTTAGACAGACTTCCACTGGTATACATTCCCACTCCTCTTTTTTTTTTCTCCCCCTCTCCCGCATGGTTAGCAGGGCGCTCCGGATCCCTGGCATGCGGTGCCCAGGGAACACGGTCTTCCTGTGGGAGCCACCGGGGAAAGGACTCATGTGATAACGTGACATGTGAACCGGCACTGTATGGCTACGATAAGGGTCCATCAGATACGCGGGTCCACCAAACAGACAAGGGAAGTGATGATAAGAGGTCGGCTTTTTGTGTTTGATCCACTTATTTGGCCGTGGCCATGTTGAGGACTCGCCGCAGATTCTCACTGCACTTCCCACTGAGTCACTTATCAAGTGGGATAAGTGTAGCTTTGACCGATGCTATTAAGAATGCAATGAAAGGACATTTTAGAAAGAAAAAATATATCCAATTGAAAAAACACATTAATATGAGATTTTCTGCTTTTAATAACAATTGGACTGCAGTGTTATGAAGGATAATGTACAATTTTTGGCAGACTGTCCTGGGATTGTTCCACATGGGCTTATTTTTGTGTATGTGGGAGGTCATGGTTCTTTTTTTTTTTTTACTTGGCAATAACAAATGCCAAAGATTATACAGTGGAAGTAAAATGAAAACAATGTGACTGTTTTTATAGCTGGTCGAATTGAGGTTGTTCCGTCTGGGTGATTGTGTTTGACATGCTTTTGAATTCATTTTTTATGAGCCAGCGCAGCATGAGAGATCTGTTAAAAAAAGAAATGAAGAAAAATATGGGATACGACCACTAGATGGTGCTAATACACCATAACGAAAGTCAGTGCAGATTTATTAATTTGTTGTACATTTCTTAATTAATGTTTTATTTACATTTCATAATTCTCATGTTCCTCGCCAGTTAATGTGTCTGAAAAAAAATGGCGCTTCAAACAAAAAGATGATATGCTTGCACTTTTGGAGGTTATTCGCAAGGGAAATAATTTAACTTCTATTTAAGTGGTGGGCATGGGAAAATTTTGGCTCGCAGTGTGGGACCAGTTTTTAAAACACTGATATGCAAAAGCAGAAACCACATAACAATAATGATGTAATTCAATACATGTGAATAAGGGGGGAAAAAAGAGAATAGAGCCGTGGAAATTTTTGAAATGAGTGATCCCAGATTTGGGTTAATTTGACCAACTTTCTGGGTTATTTTGTTTTTTAATCTATGATTGTGTTACTTTTCTGTTAATAGAGTAAAAACCACAACTATATATGCATGTTTTTTTTCTTTTCTTTTGAGATTTGACTTTGTGCGAGCCTACATTACAACATTAAATTGTCAATTATGGTGCCTTTAAGCATCAAATAGGAAATGAATATGCGACAGGAAATGATGTGAAATAAATGATGCTGAGTGATTCCTCGACGGAATGATTTAAAAAATTTCCCAGCAGGGGTGTTTCTGTTAACACAACATCATTTGTGTCCTATGATGATTATTATATTTACTGTTCATATTTATTTTTAGATGTACCATTGCATACCAGCTATACGATGACAATAAAGGCATTCATTTCTATTCTGAAATTGAATATAATTTTAATGTACAGTATTATGAGCATGTGTATGTAAAAAAAAAGAAACCATCATCCATTCATTTATAACCAGATTTCCGCTGATCCCTCGGACTAGATTACAACTATTCAACACAAACATTTCTTTGAAATGTGATGAAAAAATTCATTCAAGATAATAGAAAACATATCAACTCCACACGTGATGATGTAAATTAAGATCCAAGCCTTCAGAATTTGAAGAAGTGTGATGCATGTGTTATTATGTCATTTGTTTTGTTTTATTTCAGAATAGCATGGTGGGGCAAGTATTTTTTTTTTTTTGCGTGCTACAATCTATGTGTCCCACATAGATACATATATACTGTATGTGTGATATTTTTAGAGGGAATGTATCAACAAAATTAATATAATGCTTTTCAATGCCATGATAGTTCATGTTATCTTTTCAGATCAAGAGCAAATTAATTGGAACATAATTTATTCCTAAATTGTGTTAGTGACTTTTTAAAAACGTTTTTACAAAACTTTGTATCTCTTCATCTTAATTAACTGTTAGTTAATCTTTACACGAATGCAGATTCTCATTTGACGCAATCTTTTGTCAACGGATAAAGCAGATGATGTCACATGCTTTATCTTCTCGAGTTGCTGAATAAAATTCACCAACGGATATGGCTACAATCCTGTTTATTCAAAACAAACACTTGGGGAAAATCTTTCCGCTTCTTCAAGAGTTAAAAAAAAAAAAAATCACAAGTCATTGAAAAAAGGATGAGAACAATGCCAAAGTTGCCTTTGGGGTTGCAGTGTTATCTACAGGCCACTTGTGTGTGCTCAGGAGCTAAACTAATCAAAGAGTTGTGGCGAGCAGCCAAGCATGGCATCCAAGTGCTTTGAACCATCACTAACAAGCCTTACCAATGAAAAATGAGCTCACAAAGCACCAGCGAAAGAATGGAAGCCAATGACTGGTGCAATGTTGCATTGGCCTCTGTCTCCATCTATTTCGGTCCATTTCGACAATATCTACACTAGCCGATGCGTCATCGCAGACACTGACAGCGCATTTCCAGCAGATGGTACCATTTAGGATCCAGAAAAAAAGCCAGGCGTCCTTGAGCACGTCCAGTTGAACACGACGCAGTGCAGCTATTTCACGTCGTTTGTTCTCCTGCCATCTCTCGTGTTTGCTATCACATCACATGTCCAGTAATGGAGGGAGGAAAATGCAATCCGGTTGTCAGACCAAACACTTGATTAAAGCACGTTTTGCATCAACGCAGCGCCGCGCCATCTTGCGTTTCAATCGGCCTTGGAAAAGTATTGATTTCTCATTTTTCTCCGTATCCCCTTGCCCGTTGATAGAATTTACTCCAGGCTATCAATGTTTCAAGGAGGCCTTCTTCCTCCTCCCCTCCTTTTTTGCACACACCGAGGGAGATTGCCTTCCCGTGATATAGCAGCAGTTGTTAGGATCTGCATGAGCGAGGAGACATGGATGTTAATGGGGATGCAAATGGACAAAGTGGAGTAGTGGACAACAATTTGGAAACGCAGAGGTATGTTGAATGTTTCTTCACAGTGCTGCTTTTAATAACTGACATGCCCAATCAATGGATTCTTCACCTTTCCGCTATTTAAAATCAGCAAACATCCAACGAGAAGTTGGACTAGAAGTTGCTGTCGTATATCAATGACACAAATTAGCATTATGAACAATCAACTACAATTCAAGACGATTACTGCTACGTCCGATTGTTGTTTAAGGTCCAACTATACATAAAACAATGAGAATTATAAGGCAACATATCTTTGCCTTAGTTTGTTTAGCTCCATGCTAACAAATAATGCAAAACGCCATAGATGGGCTAATGAATCACCTCAGTGTCGCTGTATTAGAACTCTTTATAAGAATTACTTATTCATCTCTTTTTAGCAGGTAAAAATAGACAACAGTTTGTTGAATATTATGGTATAAATAATGGGATAGTACATTTATTTGTCCTTTAGCCAAAGTAATTTTGTTTTATATATATATATATATATATATATATATATATATATATATATATATATATATATATATATATATATATATATATATATATATATATATATATATATATATAATTAACAATTTTACTGCAGTTTAACAGTTTAATCAGTGGTGCTCAATGTGGATAGCAGTCGACCAGTTGATCAAAAATGTCGTATTATAAAATCACGTGAGCTAGACGTAAACAACAGGGGTTGAAATTAAATAGAGATGCAAAAATGTAACATGTTACATAGTGTACAATTAATTTCACTAAAGGTAAGGTAAGGTAAGGCATTTTTTTTATTTTTAGCGGTAAGACATTTTTTTTCATTATTATTCATACCTTATCCAGTGCTTCTCAATTATATTTTGCAAAGCCCCCCCAGGAAAGAGAAAATAATTTGCGCCACCCCACTCGCCACGCCGACCATAAATAAGATTATTATCTATAAAAATTGTATAAGTATACCTAAAACTGTATCATTTTCAACACCGACACAGGGAAAAAGATATAAAAACCAAACTTTCAACAACTGTTAACTACTTTTTTTTTTTACAGCATTTATACAGGTTAAAGCTTTGTCTGAGACCAGTGTTTCTCAATGATATTTTGCCAAGCTCCCTCCAGGAAATAGAAAACTTTTCACCCCCACCCCCCCCAACACACACACACACACTCATGCATTGCCTATAAATGATCTATAAAAATTGTATATAAGCAATATAAATCACCTTTTAACAACTGTTAACTATTTTTACAGCATTTATATGGGTTACAGCTTAGTCCAAAACCGAAAAAAAAATAACCAAGTGCCTGAAACTTAAAATAAACTTTAAAACAAAAGATGAAAATTCTTATTTTATTGCAATCACACTTCACGTGACAAAAACAAAGCATTTCACCGGGGTCATCTGCGTCCCCCCTGGCATTACTTCGGGCCCCGCCCCTCTATTTGAGGAACACTGCCTTACTCCATTTTGAAGATATCTTTTGTGTTTTGGGGGATTGTGTTGTAATCACTCGGTGACGTTTTGGATCCGCAGTCCGTCGAAGGCGTAACTAATATTGCTTTTAGTCGTTAAAATATTACCATTGGTCTGCATTCTACTTGGCACCCCATAATTTGGGTACCCCTGGCTCCTGTATGTTAATCTGTTTGATTTCAACCACCGCTAATTGTAAAAGACAAATAAATAATGACTCTGATCCACCATTTTTGTGGGAAAAAAAAGGATTAAGTGTGCAAACTGACCTATTTTGTTGATATTAATCAACTAATTAATGACTACTTTCCTTTTGATCAACGAAAGCCAGTTTATCCGGCTAATAATGATCCTAATCCGCGGCATTGTCAACGAAGCTCGCTGGAAGCGCCGGGCGGCGTCCGATTTGGAGCGTTGGCCCGATGACCTTCGCCAGCTTTACACGGGCATATTGATTTTCTTCTCCCACATTACAGCTAATGGCTGGATGCTGTGAATCCTATCTTCCCAGGGGGCGGCAGCAAGGGGAGGGGCTTGTGCAGCCGCGTTGACACCGATTTGAGGAATGCGATATCCTGTGATCTCATTGACTGAAATTGAGCGACTCCTGTGCACTTCCTGTCTACGGATCCAGCATATTTTTCAACGTTGTTTTGACGCCTCTCAGAATTGATCGGCGAACCAAAAAAAAAAAAAAAAATGTGCACTACTAGCCTTTGATTTAAATTCCAAGCACTGTAAGGCTTTTTGCCTCGCTGTTAATTGATTACTGACTAATTAGCGAAGATTAATGACCTATTTGGCATTCTTCTTTGTTTAAAAAAAAAAAAAAGAAGGGACAAGAAATGTAAATCACATCCCTAGCTTTTCCATATGCAACCTTTAAGCCAGGGCCAAACAGAAATGCTCTTTATTAATATGAATTTTTCCTGTTACATGCACAGAGCCACTCTCATCATTTTATGCAAATCAGTGCATCTGCTGCTTGCTGTGCATCATAAAAATAATGAGACCAAAAAAAAAAACATCTTTCCGTTGCTCAAATCTTTGCTGATAGGCTGAAAATAAACAAGGACACACAATTGAAATTAATTGTGTCTTTTTGTTTGCCCGCTTGCTTTAGCTCAAATGCATTTTTTAAACAGTTTATAGAGTAGGTCTATTTGCATAAGTTTAACAGAGAAACCTTCACAATCTGTTCCAGGATGCTGGTAAACCTCCAAATTGCTCCTACCTTCACAATAAAATAAAATGTGCAATGTCTTGAGGGGATATTGTCCTGTAAAGCAAGTCAACTGCTGTCCTATAAAACCCGAGCATAGTTGCTTAGCATGTCTAAACTCAGCTTCACTTTGCTGTGTGCAGTTTGCATGTAATACAATTCGATGTGTTTGTGTCCACTGTAGTGGACATTTGCTTTTGATTTATTTCATTTGACTTATTCAAGCTGGCCTAACTAAGTCCTAGTTGGGGGGGTCGCGCATGATGCCAGGGAACAGATTTTGCTTTTGTTGTGTGAAGTGTAATTGCACATCCATGGCACTAGGTGGTGCAGTGGCCCTTTCAGTGTCAAAGCCTGTGCGGGAGTTATTAACTTTTGATAAATTCGTTGTCACAACATTTTTTTTCTTTTCTAAATCACATTAATGTTAAAATCAGTGCGGGAGTTATAAACTTTGCTGTCAACGTTTATTTTTTTAAATCACATTAATGAATCATATTATTAAAAATAAGCACCGTGGTTTATAGCTTTTTCTTCAGGTTAAAATGTTTACGATATTTTAAATACGGATGGACATTTTTTTAGTGTGAGGAACTATGTTGGGATTTAAGTTATTTTTTTCCATTTCAGACTAACCTGTTGAAAATAAATTAATAGTTATTGAAAATTGATTTATATTGCTTTTTTTTCTTTTGTTAATATTAAAAAGGATACAATTACAGGATACAAGGATACAGTTATACAAGGATAAAATTATCGTGACAGTTTTTCAGAGATTGAACAATTTCTCATTTCATTTCATCGTGATGAGTGGGTGGGGGGGTTCTCTTTCCTGAGGGGGGGCGATTTTGCAAAAAAATAATTGAGAAGTGCTTGAGAAGCACAACATAAAGTAACACACAAAATAAAACATAAAATATAACATTTGTGCAGCATAAATTGTTCTATTTTCTTCTTTAAACATTCTTAATTAATTGCTCGAGTAATTGATAATCTGTATTTTTGTATTATATATCTTTTTTTTTTGTATTATTTATTTTATGTATTATATATCTGTACTACAGTTAGCACTGGTACTGGCCTAAAAAAATCCAAGTCAAAAGCAGGTGGCAAAATCTTTACGACAACTTTTTTGGTGATATGTGTTGGTGACATATTTTTATATGGCCATTTTTTCTACTTTGCCATAATTGGGCCACAAAAAGCTAAATAAAAAGCAAAGCACACTTGAAGAACTAAACTTTAGTTGATATAGTGAAAAAAATTGTTTAGGTCTATTTTTGAAACTCGGTTTCCGAATGTTACGACCTTTTGGGATTTTTAGCTTCCACCGGCACCGATCTAATTCAAGGGAATTTTGCCATGAGGGCTTGTTGCAGCATGGCGTTGTCGCTAAGAAACCCCCCCCCCTCTCGTACACAAGAAGCAGCCCATAAAGCGTACGAGTCTCATAACGCGCTGCGGCCTTATTATCCTCAGGTTCAATTGTCGGCGTCACGACCCCGAGACAACATGCTAAATGCGGTTCTTCGTCATGTACCAACTGGCACAAGGGCGAGTGCGCAGCCTCTGTTCTTCGTCCAAATGCTGTGACCTGTGTGTCACTGAAAAGCAGGCCACTGATGCAGTGTGTTGTGGCCCCGGGGCGAGCGGCGGGCCCCGTGATTGGGTGGATTCATGTGCTGGATTTTGCTCACAGGGAAAGCTCTGCTTTTGTCTGCTTTACACTTTGAGCGTATCTTCACCAACGGCCACAGCGGAAATAGCAGGAGAACTGCGAAAATGGTTTGAATTCATATAGGCTATGATAATACGACCGAGCAGGAAGTTGTGTAATGACAGGTTTTCCTGATCATCAACCGGAAATGACGAATTAGAATACAAAATGGGCACTATTTTAATGACATTTTAGGTGAAGATGCTGAGTTGGAATAAAATAGTCTTTTTTTTTTTTAACTATGCCATTATTTTAGAGGGGAGATTTGCGTGTCAAAAGAACTAATGGTATTTGTTGAGTACTGTATTAGTAGTGCTCCCCAAAAAATTGTGACGTGTTAAAATATGCTTACCACAAAAAAAAATGCACATATGTGGTAAAGTGTCTGGTGAGTAACTAATTTATGAATAAACATGAATGATATGAACATTATGACTTAATTAGAAAGAAATTACAACATTTCCACATATGTTATCTTTACATGCTAAAAGACTATACTTTTGTGTGTATATATATATATATATATATATATATATATATATATATATATATATATATTTTTTTTTTTTTTTTATCGTTTTTGCACAAAATCAGGGTATTCATCTAAGAAATTTACCATTTTAGTCTTATAAAATCCCCACCCAAGCAATGCAGTGACTATAATCAGGAAATCAACCAGATCAAAAGGCACTTTCCTTAATTCATGTAAAAAAACAAAAAAAAAGACACTTTAAGATCTCCATTTTTCATTCTGTCTTGCAAAGCAGCATGGGCTAAGTAGTTCATGTTCATTTTTTGCACTTCCGTAGATTGAAGCCGTATTTGTTGTCAAACAAATGGTTTGGAATCGAACATCGATTCTGAATCGAATCGTAGACACAAAATTCAGAAGACAGTCAAAGATTCCCACTCCTAAAAACGATCACTGAAGTCTCAGCGTTATATATTCCTCCTCTAATGGATCTGCGCAAGTAAACAAAAAGACAAAAGAAAACGCCAGCCTCTCGGAGTCCAAGTCGCCATCTGAACTTTCAGCGCTGAGAGGCTTGCGCTTGCACATGCAGGCGGCGCGTTACGCAAGCGTGCCCATTTGCTCGCAGAGGCAAAGACACGTGCTCATAACTAATAAAAGAGCGCGTACGCCGTTTGCGCATGGCTGACTGCGTGGAATAATACAGCGTGAGCAGTCATGATGTGCAAACACCACCGGGAGAAGGCCTTTAAACGGAGAATTAAAACGATCAAATGGCGACGCCGCATTTAGGTTAAGATCCGGTTCGACGGTTTGTATAGGATTTCGGCTTGGCTCGTTTACGCTTGACAGTTGGCAGGCAGATAATGACGGAGTTGGATTATGTTTTCGGCTTAATTTTAAGCTCTCCTGCCTGTAACACATGCCATCTTTAAAAGCCCCGTACCCAGATCAGATTTGAATGTCAGCTATGGCAAATGGCTGTGCTGAAATCAGGTGAATAATGCGTCCCTGCGGGCGGCCTAGCGGAGGTGAATTTCGCGCCGCCGACGTGCTCGGCCGGGCCCGAGCGACGCCCCATTGGAGTCCAGCTGTTGGCCATTGATCCCTCTGTTTTCTGATGCACTGGCCTGGAATGTGATGTTATTTCATTACCCGGGCAGAAGCGACAAGCTCGCTCTCCTCCCCGGGGGCACGGGGCCACTCGCTCGGACTCTGAGCAATCGCGGGAGAACGGGGCTCGCTCTGACAAGGAAGGAAAAGACCAAATAAAAGAGAAAGGGTGGCAAACTTCGGCGAGCGCGGCCGAGAGCGTTTCTGTGCGAGGAGGGGGGGCGGAGGGGCTCCAAATGCCTTGACGGAAAACGCTGGGAAGAAGCGACCCGCGTGGAGAAGCCGTCAGCAGCAATGAACCCGGACGACAACGAACTCGGCATCTTCACCGTCATCCAGTGAGTAGTCCCCCCGTGGCCATTGTGTTGTCTGGTGATATAACTCCGTCAGGGATGATAATGCAATCACGCTACACGCTTGTTGTTGCACGATAATGTTGGAAATTTGCCAAAGTCATAACGGTGGCAGGATTATGTTGGAAAAACATGGGGCTGATTGCTGAATATTACAATATCAATATTCATGCAATTACTATGTGCTTATGTATATAAAAATTTAATGACAATTAAATGGTGTAACGGATATATAATAGCAAAACAAGAAAGCTCAATGCATATAAAAGTGGGGAGTAAAAAACAGTTTCAACTGCAATTTCTTTGCAGTTGCAAATGGATGCATTTCAACCCTAT
Source organism: Hippichthys cyanospilos (assembly GCF_059441005.1). Classification (NCBI taxonomy): domain Eukaryota; kingdom Metazoa; phylum Chordata; class Actinopteri; order Syngnathiformes; family Syngnathidae; genus Hippichthys; species Hippichthys cyanospilos. Next base: position 16,724,525 of record NC_142373.1, on the reverse strand, counting down.
ATATATATATATATATATATATATATATATATATATATATATATATATATATATATATATATATATATATATATATATATATATATATATATTTATATATATATATATATATATATATATATATATATATCGGTGGCACAGTGAATAGCATGTCTGCCTCACAGTTAAAGGGACCCTCGTTCGAATCCAGCTGGCGGCTCTGGCCTTCCTGTGTGGAGTTTGCATGTTTTTCCCAAGCCCAAGTGGGTTCTCTGGGCACCCCAGCTTCCTCCCACACTCCAAAAACATGCATGTCGAGTGAATTGGACATACTAAATTGTCCTTAGGCGTGATTGGGTGCATGAATGGTTGTCCGTCTCTGCGTGCCCTGCGATTGGCTGGCAACCAGTTCAGGGTGTCCCCCGCCAGCTAGGATAGGTACCAGCAAGCCTGTGACCCTTGTGAGTATAAGCGGCTCTAGAAAACGAATAGATGGGTATATGTACACATATATACGTATATATACTGTATATATTAATACACCTGCGTAAATTGGCTAGGGGTTTTACTGGTGTTGGGCCAAAATCATATTTATTTATTTTTGGTAAAATCTATACTAATAGTCAGTCCACATTATCTGAAGTGTTGAAAATGGCATGCTTTTTCTTAGCAATTATACGAGGATTCAAATCGACACCAGCAATATACTAAGAAATCAAGATTCAAGTTTTATTGTCATATGCATCCTAATACTACACAATGAAATTCTTATTCTGTTCACTTCCCTGAGCAGACTACATTCCACCATCGAGCAAATAATAAAGTAGGCAATAAAACAAAATAGAGTTCTCTTACGTTCTCATAAGCATACAATTCCAAATGAAAGTTTCTTTTTGAGATGGGACGATCCTGTCCAATAATATTTTTTGTGGATCAGACAATTTAAATCTTAGGACGTTCTCGTACTCTACACCGTCTTCAGCTTTGAAACGCTGAAGCAGATTAACACACAAAGGTGAAAATCCCTTCGCTCCAATATCACATCATCAATGTATCACGATAGTATCATTATGAGCATCATTACTGAGCGTTTAGTATGCTTGGCTTCAGATTTGTGACAGTAGAGTCAGAGTAGGGTTCAAATTTGGGTCTGTGGCGATAAAAAGAGGAACAGACTTCTTTAGTCAAATCGCTTTCTGCAGCCTGAGGCGACAACATCCGTGCCGCGCATTCATAACTTCTCGAATGTTTACTGTAGTATCGAGTAAATTAACTGTATTGTTTGGAATAAAACAAAACGCTTCAAGCAGGTGGAAGCTGAATAAACATTACATAAAATCCATATTTATCCCGCCAGTGACCCACGTTCGAAAAAGTCCCGATGAATTTAATAGCAGGTGCGGAGAAAATGACTACTCACTCGGGAAGCACTTCATCACTGCCATCTTTAATCTCGCTCCTAAAAGCCATTTAATTTACTGAATACATCAGCAGAAATGATCATCGCATGAGGAAATTGAAATACTTTTGGTGTTTTGCCGGCAGGCAGATGATGGAAAATCACAAACTATCCTCTTGTCTGTCAGTTTAGTTGGGAAAGTTGAAAAAGTACTGCGCCTTAATAGTATAGACCCAATTTGGATCACTTAATGGTTCAGATGAAGAAATGAAATCAATGAATTAAAATATATACAACAATAGACCATATACTAATGATGACCTTGCTTTAAATTGCCCGCAAATGCACTTGCTTAGTGTGAGTTATATCCAAACCTATTATGCAAGTGTGGAGGAATGTTAAAAAGTCACATTTAATAGATCACTGAACTCATTCAATGCCAGGGACGTATTTTCACGTTTTTTACGAGTCTGGACATTAAATCCCAGATTTTTAAGTATTAAATCGATACTTAAGTATTTGGGTTTGAATGTCAGGAAACAACTTGAAAATACGTCCCTGGCATTGAATGAGTTAATTGTTCTTGTTAGCGCTGCTAGCCGCTAACTTGGACGGCCACGTGCTGTCAACAAGCGGCATATAATATGTGTGTTTATGTAATTCCCTCTTTTGTAAGCATCCTTAATTTGCATAATTAGCAGAGGTGGACAGCTTACATTTTTTTGCTGGTCCGACATTTGTCAGAGCCCGGCCCCTTTTCCGTCATCATTGGTTCGTCATGTTTTTAAGCCAAATGAAATTGTAATCGTTTGTCTTGGTGTATTTTTGGCCAACTGGACCACCACTGGAGGGTGAAATTTGATCATTATTTTTCTGGTCCGTCATTCGTCAGGCGCTGGTCGCCTTCTGTCTGCATTCATAGTAATTCCTTTTTCTTGTAAATTATGTTGGAAAAGGGTCAAATAATCACTGCAAGTTGCCAGTGACGCTAAACTTTGGCACAAATGTTGATGAAAGTGATAAAACAGCAATCAGCGATGTAATAAAACATTTAATGTTAATCAAACACATATTCATATTCCAGGGCTGTTGATTTCCAGGTGATACTGTGCCGATGCGTTAAATTAAACATTCATGTCTCTATTTTTTGGCACCGTTTGAACTTCATGCAGAATGGCTTTTACAGGTGTGCGGTATTGCAAAATTTATGCGTTGTTGGTTTTTTTTTAGGTGTCCAAGTATTCCCAAATGACTGAATTCAGCTGATTTGAAAAGAACTCAGAGAGTTGAGTACGAGATCAGCGGGCCAGCGGATTGGATGTTATAAAGCTTCAGCCATATTCTCCTTAGATCACGCTGCCGTCTGACCTTAATATTCAGTGCCACTCACGTTGGCTTCGGGCCTGCAAGCCCGAATGGGCAAACACAACCGTCCAGAATGCGCTGAGTCTCTCAAAAGCTTGCGCCAAAGGACACGGTTGCTATATTTAATGCAAATCAGACCTCCTCTCTTCATTCACTGGGTTCATTTGCTTGAGCAAATACACTATATTAGTTTTTTTCTCCTTCACAATCTAAGATATTGTCTTTTTCATTAACCTTGTCTTTGTGATGCTGGCCAGAAAAAAACAAAACAAAAAAAAAGACACGAGACAGACCCTGAGTCAGAGAGACAACGTTCTTTATTGGGCGCATCAGTCGCAGCAAAGGCTTACAAGTTGTGGCATTTTAATAGGGGAGGCTTTCCTCTTGACTTGAGGAAGGCAGCTACGAAATGCAGCTCCAAAATTGCCCACCAGCATCCGCCACTTTTCGTTTTGCAGTTATTTGTGTTTAGTCATCCATCACGATCTGACATATTTATTGATCTATGCTTATTATTCTGCCTACCACCTGCATAGGTTTGCACTAATTACACAACTGGTAGGAATAACTTAAGGGCACGCTATTACTATTTTGCGGTAAAGCTAAAATGATAACGGTTGGACCGTAAGAATTTCGGCAGGGTTCGTTTCAACAGCAAAAGCTATTATCGGTCATAATGGCCCATCTACATGCATTGATGAAATTGAAACCCTTTTCAAATTCATTCACATGTCCTAGAAATCCTGTTAAAAGTTTGTTTTTCTTCAAGGTTGTAGGCTCGTCACCTGTCTCGTAAGTGGGCCTTTTCTCTTTCCCAAAGACGTCTTACTCATTTTTTGTCTTTGCATGTGAAATTTTGACCCAAGTGACCGAAACTAATCCAAGAGAATACTGCCAATTTTCAAAATGAAATATCTTTCAGACTCTGGGGACTTCTCTATACTAAAGTGTCAGGGTAATCAAGACTTTTTACGCATCCTTAATTTGTATAATTAAAAATTGAATTTGACGATATTGACTTAATTGATTATGCAATTCAGTTGTTAGACTGCGACGCACTGCAGTGATCTATTTAAAAATAAATGTGTACCAAGGCATTGATTCCTGTGTAGGAAGTTAAGCTTTATTTTGAAGTCAGCCTTCTTGTTGCGACTGTGTTACTGTCATGCACAGCAGTTGGCTTGACTTCATCCTGACAGCGTGCAATAAATAAATGGATGTTGATTGGAAAATGTACTAGGGGAGCCACATGGACAAGTAAAGACAAGTTTTGACTTGAATCCCTCTTTTAACTATCTGGTCTGTATATATTTGTTTATACCTGTCTACAGTACGAAACGTCGTTTTCACATGAGCAAATTTATTGCCAACGTTAATTAGCTGCCCACAGCGGGGCAGATGCTCTCAGTCGACAGCTATTTGATGTTAGCGATTTCTGGCAGAGTGCATCCTTTTGAGCCAAGATGCTGCTTTCATTAAGAAAAAAAAAAATGGTCCAAGGCACATGAAGAAATATCAGCCCTACTTGGATCACAGAAGCCTGCTAATTGGCTCTTGGTGGGCTTTGACAGAGGTGCCCCATCCAATGGGTTTATGATTTATGAAAGCTACTTTTTTTTTCTTACACAGACCTGCAGTGATTCTTCATCTGGCATCAAGATTTAAGGAAGTGTTTTTTTCTCGCCTACACTTTTTTACCAAAATGTAGGGTACTTATAAATTTTGAATATTTTATCACTTTTTTTTCACTGTATGACTTTAAAGATTGCACTGTTATTTCCTAAGACTCAGTGATTTAGATCATGACATGTTATATTTAAGTGAGCGATTCAGAAGTAAATCAACTTTGTATCAGTCCTTCTTTCCTCAATTTACCATTTTTACGGCGCCTTTTCTGTCCTGGTGTGAGGTGTGAATTTGAGCTCTCGAAACTCGGGCTTTCCCACACTTCACAAACGGACAAATCGCTAGTCGTAGTTTCGGCCAAGATCCATGCACAAATAACGAGAAGAATGATTGCTGTTAGCCTTTTGGCCTTCCTTCCTCCTCTTGATTCATCCGACTCACTGCAGGTTACAAACGAGCACTACTAACAACTACACGTCTAATATGAAACAAAATATAACTTGTCAATACTAACAATTTATAGTGGCACGGTTTTAGGTGTTCACATTTGAACCAGTAAGGGGCAGCCAAGCACAAAACATGCTCGTCTGCTCGTCTCTCTCTTTCAAAGAAGAAAATGAAAAAGAAGAAGAACAGGAAGTTATAGACATCATAATTGCTAAAAGGCATCGCTACTCTCAAGTTACTACTCACTTCAACTCGCGATTATAAAATCAACTCATGTTCAAGTCAAGTTCACATGTAAATGGCACTAAATCTGACACACTGTCCCTTTACTGGGGTGGGCCCGCCTGGGGTGCAAGAGTCAATGATTTTTGTTAATATTAGATACAATTCAAGATACACCTATAAAAATATATAGATAATAATCTTTTTTACTGTCATCACAGCAAGTAGGGGGGCGCGAAATGTTTTCTCTTTTGTGGCCGGGATTTCGCAAAAAATAATTGGGAAGCACCGCTTTAGGGAAAAAATGCGATCTTTTTCAGCCGATACGATCAGCAGAAAATCGTTTTGACCTAGCAACCAAATCAAAAATACCACGCGCATGATTCGTTTTTCGCCTCAAAACCCAAATGAAATTAGAAAGTCAAGTCAACCATATTGTAGAGATCAGAGATAAATGAAGAAATGTTAAATGAAAGTGCAGGCTAACGTCAACTCTCAAACGCCTTCAGCTTCTGGAGTGACACTTTAAGGCTCTTGACAAAATTGCCCACGGACAGAACTTGACTCTTAAGACCTCTCATAACGTACCGTAATTCCCAAAAATATAGGACACACCTGTGTATTGAACGCAACCTTAATTTCAGGGACAAATTCTGGTATTACGCACCAGCAGTTTGGCGACAATGTAAAAACTATAGCAAAAGAGAATGAATGTAATCTTTCTAAACTCTTAATATTTTCTTATGTTCATACCCTGAAGTTATATATTTGTTGCACGTTAAGTGTGTTTCAGATTTCCCACATTGTGAGTGGTCATTGAACGCCCCGCCAGTGTAATGTTGAATGCACTTGAAGCAGTTGTTTTTCCTTTTCCCGGTGACGCGGCTCAAGGTTGTTGTTTTTTTTGCCGTTAATATCTGACGTTGAACATTTTATGATTGAGTGTGTATATGCCAAAAGACCACAATTAATAAATGAGTCAAATGGAATACATTTCCATGTTCTCTATCCAGGGCACACGGGTCTTAATTGAATCACCTGTGGACATTGTAACATGTACATGATGTTTGTAATATTCCTGTGTGTGAACAAGGATGGACTCAGACGTTGGTTCAGTCCGTGCGCTTCTTTTATTGAAAATGATACAATAACAACCTTTGCTAACATGAGCCAACTGACGTGCGTCCTCTAGCTCATCTCGTTACGGTAATTATTGTCAGTAAGAAAACGATAAAAAAGTGAGTTTTGTATTTGGGGAATTACAGTATGCTTCAAACTGTTGTCCAGTGTCAAAATTTGGTAGAGAAGCTAACCTTAATATTATCTTTTTGCGGCTCCAAAAATAATGCAAAGTGCTTGGAACCCTATCATGAGCTTTAACAAGTTTTGAAAGGTCAAAATCATAAATGCAGATTTCAGCTATCGTGTGCAGCTGTGAGCTGAGTTGTAGAAGTTGGGGGCGGTTTATTTGCTGGGGGGGGGTGATCTTAGGTCCATGCTGGCTCCTCAGCTGTTGCTTTTTCCAGCAACGACATACTGTACACTGCGTCCTTTTTTCGTGACTTTGCGACTGATTGATGACACAAGCCTGTCTGCGTCTTTTAGCGGGAATTCTGGTGGACGCGCACCCTTTCACATTCCAACATCCCTCACCCTCCCTCCCTCCCTCCCTCCTTCCATCCATCCATCCATCCTCTCTCTCTTTCTCTCTCGCTCTGTTTTCCCTCTCTCTCGCCGCTTCCCTCCAAAGCTGTTGTTCCTGCGCGGTTCCCGCACATAATTCCGCCGCGATGGAAATTAAATGAAGGTGGCTTAACGCAGGCATGCTTTGAAGGATGCAACCAGCGGGGGGAAAGCTCCAACACACACTGCCTTTTCCATGCGCTGTAGTGGATTTGCGAGGCGAGGACACAGCAATCACTCAGCCATGCAGAAGCCCAGACAACAGGAATAATCTCTCCACCTGACTTGTGGAAGCTTCACTTTTTTTTTTTTTTTTGGTGGTTCTTGAATTATTTATTCCTCCGCTGTCAAAGACCGGTGTTTGGACAATGGAGCACGAGTGAAGCAGGTGGCACATTTGTTGCCTTGACATGGATGTGTTCAGCTTTGTGAAGATGCCAAAGCTGTCAGGGTGAGTCTGCTGCTGCTGCTGCTGCTGTGCTGCGTGCTCGGTGCTATACACGAACGGCATTGAAATCACGATTGGAATAAGGAATTGCAAGTTGTAATGCTTGCTCAGGAGGAAAAGTGACGCTCAAATGATGTGGTGAACTCATAGATGAGTGGGGGCGGATGCAAGACATGCATGCAAGTTATTACATGTGAGATTTTACATGTGAGATATTCGCGTCGGATCCGATACTGTGCTTGAGTGCATTTTTATACTTTGAATGAGGGTCTTACAGTTGAAAATGGCATAAGGAAGTGGCAAAAAGATATCGTGAGAAAAGGGGGGGTTTGAACCTATGGCTTGTGGGCATTAAGCCAGCAATGCAAATGTGGGTGGGAATCACAATTTGTCTCACGATTTGATTCGATTCTAATTTCCGGGGCCGTGACACGATTCGGAATCGTTTTTTGATTCAAAATGATTTGATTGGAAATGATTTTTGCTTCAGTCGATAGATATGCAAAGATCTACTCCGGTTCGCTTTACAAGGAAGAAAGACAAATGAAGACATTAATCCCCGGGTGTTGGGGGATTTTTCACTAACCTGGCCTTACTATCACCCGACTTGGGCTGACTTTAAAAGTGTCATAACATAGTCTAATATACATATATATTGATTTTCAACCCCTCAAAATTTTCAGTGGCACCAGTGGCATCAGCCCTAGCTATACATATAAAATCTGATAATAGCAAAAGTAACTTTGCTGTATATTTATGAAATTGAAATAGGAATATTTATTGTTATAATTTGAGTATTATGACTTTTTGAAGATTTTCCATTAAGAGAGTCCAGGCTAAGCCAATCATCGAAGTCAATGAAAGACTTGCAAATGTCATAAAATGGCTGCTAGCGCCCCCGGGTGGTTTTGGGGTATCAACACAAAGATTTTGATTGCGCCTTGTTCACAAATTGCCGTTGCAATGATTATTGCCAAAGTCGAGGGAAATGCATAATAAAACATTTGGTTTTCAAAATGTCCAAAAATGGCAGTAAATGAGCCTGACATGGGCTAAATTTGACACCTACAGGGTGTACCCCTCGACCTCCTGTCTGCAAGAATTTAGAAGGGACGGCAGCATGGCATATCAAAAGTCGTCATGTTTACAATTTATGCAATATTTACCTTCCCAGTGTTTTTTTGTATGCTTTTATATCAACATCAAAAATATAAAAAAGCCTGAGTTGGGCCCAAATTTTCCCCATGAGTTAAAGTGTCATTTTTTTTACACCCCTGCAATTTTTTTAACGTGCGAGAACAAAAAGAGCATGTGGACTTCAACTGCTGCTACTCTTCAGTTTCCTAGTTGACGTACCAACTACTATGAAACAAAATCTTTACTTGATTATGTAATGTTAACCTAAGTGATTTAACGGGCCAATTACTGTAATTAAGAAAAATATGATTTTATTATTTTGTCAGATTATATAGATTGATAGACAGGCCAAATCGCTTTGACATGTGCAGTCCAATCATTGCTCACTTGATTTTCCGGTTTTAGTCATGTGACATGTGGTCGCAAGTGGCAAAATGCGTTATTGAAGGTATTAATATTACATGAAAATAACAGCCATTAAATTAACTGTAAATTAAAATACTTCCTTATAACTGGTTAAATAGGTGGTCTAGCCCTTTAAAATTTCACGTGACCTCATTTTACAGGAATCGGTTAGAGTCACTCAGCTAAATTATCTTTGTGAGGCAATCCGCTTCCCTACATGCAAAACCTCAAGGACACTTGCCCGAAAATAAATAGGAAGGTTAAAAGCTTTTGGTAGCTTGTTGGCCAATTCCAGAGGCTTTTTTCTTCAACCATCTGTACTAAGTGTCCACTTTCCTGTTTATGCAATTGTAGTTGCTATTATATTTAATTGACTGCTTAATTTCAATGAACAATAATTATAAATAATGAGATTTAGATTTTATACTTGAACTGATGACTATTGGACATTGTTTTCCTCTGTCTCCCTGTCAATCACCCTGACTGGATGAATATAGGTTAAAAAAGTCATCATAAATCATTTAGCCAAATGAGCTCTAATCAGAGATACTAATTAGATGATCTGTGATATTTATGAGGTTTTTGAGTTCACAGCGTAGGATGTGGGCAGTACCAACTGTGAGTTGCCATGCAACACAAAATTAGAATAATTTATCTCCAAATGGTGATATTATTTTGGAACTATATGATTGCATCAAGAGCATGATGGCGCATTTGGCGATTGTGCTTTGTTTTTAAACACATTTAACGCGCATTTAAAAGCTGCTGCCAATCAATAAACTTTACTGTTTAAACTACTGTAGTCAACAAAATATTTTTAAACTGATTGATGCCTACAAGTTATTACGATCACATAAGTTCATGAAGTCAATTTGAAAGAACGACCGGTCGCTGTAACCACACAATGAACCATTTCCCACAAGAGAATATCAATAATCAAAACGCTTTGAACGTCGCCGGCAATACGAGCAACCTCGGTGAATGAATGCAATGTTAAGCAATGTACATTAAAAAGTATATTTTGATCTTCCCCCATGGACTGTACAATAATCCTCCTATGGGATTTGCCACTATTACAAGCACCACTGATTTCATTTAGTTAAAAATGCCTCAATCTCTTGGTGATGATGCATGATATTGATTTAATGCAACGTACTCTTGTAGTGTAAATCTCTGACATGCTCAGTTATTTTATCCTTTTTAACTTATTCACTTCTGGCCCAGTCAAAATGGAGCTTTATTTTTGTTTTCATTTTTATGACTGTCAGTGGCAGTGAATGAGTTAACTTGTTGGTTAACTTGATGTAAAAAAGGCGTGTATAGCCGTCATTGGCAGTGAATGACTGATAAGCGGAACACTTATGTATTTCTTGCTTTTGACACATTCATTGCCAGCTTAATAAGAATGGATCTTTAACGTCTATGGGCGTCAATGATAGTGAATGAGTTAAAAGTTTTTTCACTAAATGGCAGATTAAGTATTGCAATATTGCAATATTATTGCAATTTCCTTTATCGAGAGAGGTAAAATAATGAACTCATTCACTGCCAGTCCCGTCAAAATGGATTTTTGATTTTCATGACTGTCAATGACAGTGAATGAATGAACTTGTTGACTGCCTGCTAGGTCTCCACGGTTATGGCCAAAATAATAATCACGATTATTTTGGTCAATCTTGAAATTCCGATTGTTTGGTCAAACATATACTGTACATATATTTATGGCCCTTCTTTTAAACAAGCAGTATATAAACAAGGCTTTAAGGCTTGATACTTACAAATAATAATGATAGAAAAAACTAAAATAAATAAATAATACTTTAAAGAAATTCACCCAAGACATGGCAATAAGTTGGCACACCGAGTGCAAAAAAAAAAAATGAAAAAAGTAAGCTTACTTCAAACAAAGCACATTAATTACGCAAATTGTAATCAATTTTCGGCCAAAATGTCATTTCATACTAATTTTATTCCAATTTTGGATCTCAATTGACAGCTAGCACTATATATATATATATATATATATATATATATATATGTGTTTGGAATCAGGTGAGAACCTCAACACCGTTTCACAATGGTAAATAGTAGGGTGAGAAAAGCGGAGTCTTTGCCCCCTGGTGGTAGGATGATGTAGGTAATGTAGGTAAGGTAAGTAGGCTTTTAAAATGTTAATTTTAGAAGGAGGATCGAGCAGAGGATCAGCCTAATTAATCGTGGCAGCCAATATCGTGATCGCGATTAAAATTCGATTCATTTTCAGCCCTACTGCCTGCCCAGTAAAAAGGCGTGTATAGCTGTCATTGGCAGTGAATGAGTGATAAAGAACTCTGATATGTAGCAGGCACCCAAATGGACAAATGTATTTATTGCTTTTGATTCATTCACTGCCAGCCGAAAAAGAACGTCTCTTTAACGTCAATGGTACTGAATGAGCTAAAAGTTTTTCCACAAAATGTCAGATTAAGTCAAGGCAGTACTGATGTATGTTCACTCTTAAAATATGCCAGCAATGCATCGTGACAAGTAGAATAATAAACTAACTCACTGTCACCCCAGTACAAAAAAATGGATCTTTGACGTCTATAGCCGTCATTGGCAGTGAATGAGTTAACATGGGATTAATATAGATCAAACCTTTTTCCTTAAGTACCTGCCTTGAAAGTGTTGTTGAAAGGCATCATGGCCACTCGTCCCAATACTTCTGGTGTGTGTTGCCGTGCCCGTTTCTCTCTATGTGGCGCTTACAAGGCGTCTCCCAGTGGACCCTCGACGTCACTACAGACTGTAAGCGTTGAGAAGAACCACACAGTTCTCTTCCCTGCCAACAGCCACATTTTTTTTCGTTTTGTTTTTCGACCCCACAACCCCCCTTAAGCTGCCAACCGGAATTTAAGTCAGCAGAAAACTGTTTAGCTCAGGTTGATGGAGCATTTAATAGGCAATGTCTGTATTTATTCCGGACATCTACATCAGTTGGTTTTCCTGTTGAATGAGAGAGAAGTCCTTTATGATTCTATTTTTGGTTTGTTTGTTAAAAAAAAAAAAAGATCGGTTCGTCCTGGTTTTTAATTGTCAATTTATTTCCTGCCTTACAATCAATAAGACAGCTTGGGTTTTTTTGTGTGTGTAGCATCACCTGCTGTGAATCAAGTCTATTTCAGCACATCGTTAGAAGCGTTCACGTGTCGGCTTTCTGCAACATGTGTGATCCATTAATTGTGTACTGTAAATCGCTGGTGCGGACATTTATTGATTAGCCTTAATGTTGGTCAGCAGACGTAAGGGCTAAAGGCTCTGACGTTCAAAGCGGAACGAGGGAGGAGGAGGAGGAGCAGGAGATCAGGAATGGGAGCCAGCTGGCTGATGGATGAGGTCTTAGGCAACCGTTTAGTCGCTTCTGTCCTTTAGCGCTCAGCGTCAAAGCCAGCGAAGAGCACGGTGAGGTGCGCTGCTGCATCCGTGACATCACAGGACGAGACGATAGATACATGCGGTGGCGTAGCTCGGGGATGGCTCGCCGGGTGTATGGGAGATATCGTCCATGCCGTAAAATTCGAGGAGAGTCTTAATCTTCTCATTTTGTCTCATGACCTCATTATTTTCTCATGATCTGAAAATGTCTTCAACTGTAGATTTATACTGAGTCATTAACATTAGTGATTGAAGTATTTGAGAAGCAAAAAGGTTTCACAAAATGGTGTACACTAAAGTTTTCAAACAAGGCACTTTTTGCCTCAACAGCTTTGAACAGCTTGGAATTGAATCAAACAGCTGCATGGTGCCGATGAAGCATTATAACTTGAAATGACTTTCAGTACGCAGCTGTACATTTTCAAGCGTTAATAACTTGAATGTATTGCCCTCTTAATGTGTTTGCAAAAATGTAAAATTGAGTACCATATTTTCCACACTATAAGGCGCACCTAAAAGCCTTATTTTTTTTAAACCTAATGCGTGCGCCTTATAATCGGGTGCGCCTTATATATGGATCAATATTGAGATTGGGATTCGTAGATGGGGAATGAACTGATAAAGTAAGCTTTACCTGTTTACAGTTGAACAAGGTTGGTCAGATTGACATTGAGTTATTATGCTATTGAGAGTTTAGAGTTATTATTTGAGTTATTATTGTTATTACTTTAAGTATTACTATATTTTGATTGAAAACGTTTTAAAATATGTCATTAATTGAGGGTGCGCCTTATAATCCGGGACGCCTTATATATGGAAAAAATTTTAGAATATGTCATTAATTGGGGGTGCACCTTATAATCCGGTATATATATATATATATATATATATATATATATATATATATATATATATATATATATATATATATATATATATATAGAGAGAGAGAGAGAGAGAGAGAGAGAGATAGATAGATAGATAGATAGATAGATAGATAGATAGATAGATAGATAGATAGATAGATAGATAGATAGATAGATAGATAGATAGATAGATAGATAGATAGATAGATAGATAGAAAAAATGATATTTTCGTTGATTGTATAGCAAATGAATTTGGGATTCCATGGTTAAAAAGCGATTACTGATTTTGGGTGCAAATCCAGGAATGTGTGTTTACTCAGCCATACTGTCTCCCAGTCCTATTTTAGCAAGTAGCATGTACTGCCCAAAAATAAATAGGAATTAATGCTGCGGAAAATGTATTTATTTTCATGCACCGACATATTACTCTACATGTTGTGTCGATAAAGGAGAAATCAAAAACGAGAACCAAGATAAACTGTGCAGAACAAATGAAGTCATGTTGGTTACAGTAACATAAACATTACCAAAAAAACCTGATGTCAGAGTCTGTTGAAATACTAACATAATTCCTGATAATTATTACAAACATGCAGTTGAAGCCCCACGTTTAGACTCAAAAGAATATTTGGAGGGATCTTTCATCTGAAAGACTGTTCATGTGCTGCTGTTTTGGTTAGCAACGGGGTTCAACTGGGCTCTTTGATGTTTGTGTGCGAACAATACGGTTGACGACCTGAGATAATTACTCCTTGGGTTTTTTCTCATCAACAGAAACGGGCGGGCTCAAATGTTAAGTGGGTAGATGCACATTTTTGTTGTATTCATTCATTTATTCATTTTTCAATTCACTTCCTCGTAGACTTGTAGATTATGAATTAAAATGCCGTATCATGAATTAAATTTAGCATTTGTTCCTATTAGAATTTATGAACTCATAAAACCTTTACACCAATATACTTGTCGACTGTAAAATAATGTAGTGTTTGCGAGTACAATGCTCAGGGTTTTATTAATCACTTTGACATAGTGTTTGTTAATTAGCTCTTTTTTTTTCTCTCCCTCCGCTGACTCCGAGTGAGACGGCGGGATTTGGGAGGCTCGGTTTCTCACTGTTAAATATCCGGGGCTCATCGCGGGTGGGATGCTTCCCCAATGCACTTTTATTCCCACCCAGAGGAGATTAGCTAACAAGAAAAAAAAAAAGCACGCACGCATAACATCTTCCTCTCCGGAAATCTGCCGAGGATACCCTGGTTGCCCGTGGCAACAATAGCGGTGCTAATAAAAGCTAAACACGGTATTCATCTGGTAAATAGGCGAAACGGTGGCGCTACTTTCATCTAATGAACGTTATTCAGCAGAAACACTATTTAATAGGAGTGTGATCTAGCGTGTGCGTGAACATAGGTTGTTGCTATGACAGCGTGGCCTCCTTCAGATGTCTAACAGGCATTACCGCGAGCGATCGCTATGGACTGGTCATTTGTGGACACTTTTCGGTCATTAGGAGTAATGTTTTAAAGCCTTGGCTCCGGTAGAGATCTTCAAATGAAATGATCATTTGATTAGAAGTGGGCAGCTTGCTGTTATGAAACCTTGAAGTGAATAATGACTCCACCGTGAGGACGACTGGAGCGGTCGCGAAGAATGCAAACATTGAACAAAAGTCAATAACCAAATCCCTTGGTTGCACTATATATAAAAGCACAATGAAGCTAGTCCTAACAAGCTCTCATCCTGACCGGGGGGGATTAGCGACAAGGTAGTGGGTGGAACAGAAAAATAAGCGTGGGACATTTTTTGGAAAAAAAAAAAAGAATGTGTTTTTGTGCTTTAAAACTAAAAAGGATTCATAGAGGAATAAAGCCTTTAATCGGCGAGGTTCCTCTCTGTCTGAGCTACTTCTCCACGGGCCTCTTTGCGGGAGGCGCTCCTCTCATCTGCCGTCTTTCCACAGCTTTCACAACCAAACACAATCGCATTAGAGGTCTAGCTCTGCATCTATTCTTGTCACTCATAACGTACATGTCGCGATAAGAGCTGCGTTAAGATGACATGTTCAGTAGGCAGAAAAGTATCCGTGGATTTTCGAACGGGACTTAAAAGAGGAAGATGAAGTCCATCCCAGCTGACTTTGTATACTTTGGACGAGTGCTGAAACAAGCTCTTGGCTACCGTAATTCCTCAAATATAAGACGCACTTTTTTACCCAAAATAAAGGCCAAAAGTAAGGGTGCGTCGTATAACAGGTAACTCAAAGATTGGATTTTTTTTTTATTTGACACCATTCGAAGAAGATTTGTCTGTCAGCCACATAAGCCGAATTTTGACGCACAGTCATTTTTATACCATATTCTATCTTACGATAATTACCGTAACGGGATGCGCTGGAGAGCAGAAATTAGTTGGCTGTTAGCAGCAAGTGCCTGTTGCAGCTAACAGCAGCTTATGCTAGCTGAGGTTGTTACAGCATTATTTCCAAAAAAAGAGGCAAGCAGGCTGAAACACCGCCCGAGTCCATCCTTGTTCACATGCAGGATTATGACTAAAACAAAGAAGATCATGTAATTTTTTTTTTCCAGCTGAGTCACTTAAGTTCACTGATTCACTTAAAATGCTGCGTGAAGGCTGATTTAAAAATAAACTTTTTTTGCCAAATATTATATGGACATGAATGCCTTGGTACGCTTTTATTTTGAAGTTCTTCTCCAGAGTGTCACCACTTGACTTAGCTAGTCTTTCTACTGCAACTGTTGCGCCTGATACAAACAACTTAACGTTGTTTGAAAATTACATCCAATTGCTAATCCGGGGCGCTAACGAACGGCTTGACTATGCGGACGTTACAGCTCCGTTACAGCTGCATTTAGCATAATTTAGCCGCTAGCTAGCGGTGCTTGCGTGCTCTATATAGGCTGGCGTGATAGACATAAAGGACCCTGCACAATTTGAGGCTGACGGCCTGACACAGCTGCTGTTCCTACTGATCACCTTTTAACACGCTGATGGAAATGCTCAATTTCATCTGGAAAATTTTTTCTGTAAAATCTATAGTGAGAGATTAGTCTAAAATCTAATGCTTCGTGAGAAAAAGCAGGGAAAAAAACTCTTTGTGATTGAATGAGTAAAATAAAAATCCTCTAATTACCCACAGATTTAAAAGGATGATTTCCCCTCAAAATTGTACGTGTTTATATCTCGCATATACTGTAGCGCCCAATTTCAGAACGTACTAAACCAAACCTGCGATATAAATGACAAGAGTAATGTGGTCTTTGATTTATGGCGGCAGCCCTAAAACAAAGACCTGAGAGATTAATACGGCTCGGTCTGGATGCGATGCATGCTGGGAAAACCACATGAGCCAAAGGAAAAGAGTTGAGCCTTCTGACACAGCGCATAAATATCAAGAAGCAGAAAAAACGTTACGTGCCAAAAGGGGTCATAAAGTTACACTTTACTAATGATTTCACAAAGAAGAAAAAAAAAGTGCTCGCAGGTGTTTGCATGGTTTGATTGCATAGAGCTACGCCTAATGGACATAATCGATGTGAATTATTCAAAGTAGTTTGAGTGTACGTGTCGGGATGCTTCTCTGGCTATGTGGCTTTTCTATAATGCATAGTCACCGCGTTTACGGCGTTTCATAACAAGCCGCAAGTCTTCATGCTATTCAAAAGAGATGAAAGGGAAAGTGAACAACAGTGATAAAGCAAGGATCACGTTGGTCATGCACAATTTATGAAGGGCTGAAAAGTGATCCTTCCCCGTCTCCGATAAAGCATAACTCAAAGTAATTTCCTCCAAATTGCACTTACTGATAACTTTGCCCGGCGTTCTAATTAAAATGCGGGAAGTTCAATCTTGAATTGGTTGGATTTGATTTTGATCTGCCATCCAAGTCCCGCTTCATAATTAGGAGGAAACGATTTGTATTCATTGAGGGGGTCAGCTTTAATGATATTTTTGTGGTTACCTGAGAAAATAAGAAACGTTTGAAAGGCTCACAGTTCATTTGACGCTGAGACGTCCTCGAGGCGCGCAAATGTCTTAATTGTCCACGTTGTGACTCTTGGGTAACCCGTTCATGAATTGTGCAGCACGGTTTGCCCGCATGGCTCTCGACTACGAGTCCGATGCGACTGTGCGGCCATCAATTATTCATGTGAACAGGAGGAAGATCGTTTTCACCGTCCACCGGAGGGTGAACCCTATTTAGCGTCTCTGCAAACCCGAGTCCTTCGACTCGTCGGCGTAGTGCGCAGGAAAAGACATGAGAAATCAAAGATCGTGCCGCTACAGATAATGTGAATGAAAAATGGATTTTAAGAGACACTTTGTCGATTGGAAGAAAAATCTTGAGGGCGAATCATCGGAAACGGTGAGTACTGCATAGAGGCGTTGTTTGTGTTAGCTTCAATGCTTCTATTTGTTTTTATAATGGTTGTAAATTTAGCATAGACACGATTATGGCCAAAATAATAATCACAATTATTTTGGTCAATATTGAAATCACGCTTATTAATTACGATTATTCATCATGATCAGTTAAACAAGTTTATTTATTATTTACTTATTATTTACTTACAAACGATAATTAAAACTAACTAAACTAAAACTAAAACTAACTAACTAAACTCATAATAAACTTGGCACACAGATAACTTACTTGCCAAGTGAAAACGAATGAAAAAAATGAAGCCTACTTAAAACACATTATTTACTTTTTGTATTATTTTACTTTGACAGTCAAAATGTCATTTCTGGTCATTTCAAACCAAATTTATTCCAATTTTGGACCTTAATTGACAGCTTGCACTGTATATATATTAGGAATCAGGTGAGAAACACTTTCACACTGGTAAATAATATATTAGGGTGAGAAAAGCAGGGGATTTTGTAATGCAAACATATGGGAAACATTGCCCCCTGGTGTTAGGATGAAAAAGTGCTTGATTTGACATGTAGGTAGGTAGCAGGCTTTTAAAATGTTAATATCGCCTAGGATCAGCTTAATTAATAGAGGCAGCCAATATCGTGATCGTGATTAAAATGTGATTAATTGTGCAGCCCTAACTCATGATATATAAAACATGAACTTACAGGGGACGCCTGCTATCGGCAAGTCCTATGCTAGGACTAGGCTGGCAAAAAGGGCCAGCGCCCTTTCCTAGGGCGGTCTTGGCAAATTACAATCGAGAAGCACTGCTTTAAATCAATTATCCATCCATCCATTTTCCTAAACCTTTGTCCTCACAAGGGTCGCTGGCCTGCTGCTGCCTATCCCATCTGTCTTTGGACAGTAGGTGGCCCAATCACACCTAATGACAATTTGGAGTGTCCGAGACACCTTCCATGGATGTTTTTGGGATTGTGGGAGGAAAGTGGAGCACCCTAAGAAAACCCAAGTGGGCACGGGGAGAACATGCAAACTCCACACAGGGAGGGGGCAGACGGGCTAATTGCTCTTCCTTCAACCATTAAACGAGTTTTTCATAGAGTTTCGGCGTTTTAGAGGAAAAAATGCACCTCACTTTTGGTACTCCCAACAGCTTGCTCTCGTGCGCACACACATTTAGGCTGCGGGAAATGTGTTCTAAATATACACCGCCGAGGCCTTCTTCCAGCAAATGTGCTGTGTGTCAAATAAATCCATGCATCTGGAAACACACCGCGAGCACACTGTTGCTTCGGGAACGCAAACGCGTTGCCTCACATGAACTCGAAGACTAGCGTGCGCCCAGGCAAAAAGAACAAAAAAAAAGGCGCTTTCATGTATTTTGTGGTTAAACGCCGCTGTGGCGCTTGATGAGGGGGCGTAATATTATGACGGCGGCACGTGCACACATGCGCGCGGGGCATGCTAGCGGACACAGGGCGCATTAACATAACCGCCCATGCGGACGCAGGAGCATTGCACACATCTTATTATGGCTGCTACAATAACTAGGGAAGCATTTAGAGGGAGAGACAGGGAGGCCTTGAATAATAGATGCGAAGAGGCCTGTTACACGGAAGACGAGCCTTTGAAGTGACATAACTTACTGCCACTGCTTTAATAGCAAAACCAGCGCACAGCCACTAAGATTTAAGGCAGAGGTGGCCAAACTACGGCAAAGGGGCCATTCGCGACCCACCATCCACATTTTTGCGGTCTGCGGCGTATGCTAAAAAAATATTTTGCTTAAAAAGTAATACAGACACTTGGTAGACACTGTTACATGTGTTATAAGTGCTTTTTATGATTATTATTATTATTACAGTGGGCCACCGGCTTATAAAATTAATCCGCGCTACGGTTGGGATCGTAAGGTAAATTCGCCATATGGCGGGCGGGCAATCTAAACCTGTATTAATTAGCTAATGCATGTTAAACCCCAGGTAAAAACATAAATATGTATGTGCATGTTAAAAATTGGAATCAAAATAGTATAGTAAGTAGTACTTATATATAATATACATGCATACAATTAAATAACATCATAAATAAAAAATATATAAAGGATTTATTTACCTTTGAGTGCCGCTTGTTATGGCCATGTTCCCTAGTAAGGGTAGCCTAGGCTAGGCTAGGCTAGCTTCGTATTTCTTGATTATCTCCAGCTTCGTTTCCATATAAATTGTTTTCTTACTTCTCTCTTTAACATCACTAGCAATCTTGGGACTTGTGGATAACCAATTCAAGTTGGAATTAAGCACTAAAATGCATAATAAATACAATATTGAAAGCACTCTCACACCAGATCAAGTCTTTAGGCAGCCATCTTTGTGACCCCGTGCGTCGACCAATAGCAGACCAGCATTGTAGTGACGCGTTGCAGCGGAGGCAGTTTGACCGCAACAGAATGCAACAAAACATAAGAGCAATTACCTAAAAACGCTTCAAGAGGGAGGCAAAACACAACCAACCCCACAGGTCATGACAGTTGTTGATTTTAATCGTAAAGCGGGATAAATGCCTTAAAGAGGGGACGAAAAAACGTAAGCCAGGGATGCTGTAACCCGGGGGTCCACTGTAATTGTATTATTATTATTATTATTATTTGTAACTGGTCATCAAGAATAGTGTGGGCTCAGATGACATAAAATGTCCCCCTCTGTGGACTGCTGGTCAAGAATCGCAACTGTCCTTCAGAGACTCGGATAGTTTTGTGGATAAAAGCTGCTTTTATTGTTTGATAAACTTTCCTAAATCCATCTGAGTTAGGCATTTGCTTTTGAGTGCATCTGATTAAAAGTTCTTCGCGGAAAATTTGTCTGGGCTTCTTTTAGCAACAATGTGCTGACATTCGAGAAATAAAAGCCAATTTCATGCCTGTCAAAGGAACACAAGTGAGGCAAGCTTATGTAATTAATTTGATTTGTATTATAGTACTCAATGTCACCCAGGCGTCCAATCACGCTGGAATCTCTTATCACTTCAGCCTTTTATCATTTGCTAAAGGCCATAACTCATTTATTTCCATTCAATTCAGATATCTCTATGCACAATATATGTTTTGCATTTCCATGTTGCGAACTGACTGGAAATATAAAAATAGAATCAACCCCCCTTTGCGCTCATTTCAACTCAAGCTTCAGGCGACATGCAATCGTCTCCCAGTTGAAGTGTAGCAAATCACACTACAATATGCGGCCTATTTCCATTGAATATACCGTAAATGTCGAACTATAAGCTACTTTTTTGTCACGCTTTGAACCCTGCGGTCTATAGTCAAGTGAGGCTTAGCGGCATTTTTTTACTTGCCTCCAGAGGCAATCTTCTAGTAAACAAAGGGAGACGGAAGAAGATATTATCAAAATATTGATTTTGAGTTTGAACTACTAGTTTATTCGCCACCAGGCGGCACTATCAACTAGTAAACACAACAGGCATGTTACTGTTGCATTGGTGCAGTATTCTAACAATCCGAGTGTGTATGTTGAAAATCTTGGTGCTCTTATTTCTAAATGTGCAGGCATGTTCCGTCTCTTTGAAAAAATAAGTCTGTTTTAAAACAAAAAATTAAAAAGAACTTCCATGTACCATCTTTCTAAGTAGAGAGCCTGTGTCACAAAGTATGGCATATAGTCTGGTGTGGCTTACACATAACAAAAATCGATTTTCTGTTCATTTTTGTTGGTGCGGCTGACAATCTGAAAAATGCAGTCTATATTTCTGACTTTGGTCATGTGTCATTCAAAAGCTGAGCTGTGATTGGCCTTTACCTGTGCCCTAAGCAAATATGATGTTATTTTCAGTTGACAGCAAAATGGTCGCCGCCTGAGAAAAACGTGTGGATTCTGCTGCTTCATTCGTATTACACCAACACAATATGCACTCATTCAAACCCAAAGACGTTTGTTTGTGTTTTGTAAGATCCAGGCAGCATATCCCAAGCTCCCATTCAAGTGAAGGCGTTAAGAGGGTCTAAAAATGACCAGGTACAGAATGAGTTAATCAGAATGTTTGTTTTTTTTTAACTAGTGTAGCTGGAACATTTTTGCCTTGATGTCCAGTTTTTGGACAATGCCAGATATGTCTCTCTTGCCCTAAAGACAGCACCTGACAGCTCTGCTCTCCTCTTTTGTCCGCCTCATCATAAATGCCTGAAACGCTACGTCGTGACGTTTTTGAAAAGGTTTGTCGTGTTGGAGCAACTCCTTATTGTTTTGCCAT
This sequence comes from Hippichthys cyanospilos, assembly GCF_059441005.1. Taxonomy (NCBI): domain Eukaryota; kingdom Metazoa; phylum Chordata; class Actinopteri; order Syngnathiformes; family Syngnathidae; genus Hippichthys; species Hippichthys cyanospilos. Next base: position 16,702,871 of record NC_142373.1, on the reverse strand, counting down.
AAAAGCGCATTTTGTCTGTTTCGCGGAGCTGAACAAGCTCCAAACACGACGGGCGTCACGCTCCGGTATAATGCCATTACATAGAGTCAGACTGACTGAGCGACTGACTAAGCAGCGTGCGTGACGCGCTGCTGCGCTTACGCATCACAAACCTCTCGAGGCGGAATACAAACTAGATCCCACCAACTACGTAATCATTTTACCAAGATCTAAATTATGGATGCTCACTATTCCTTATTTTCAAGCTTTTCTCTGTACAAAAACTAAATCCTTGAGTAGTCACTGATACCAAGTACTGATACCAATAGTACTTGTACCTCTAAAAAAAAAAAATACAGACCTACATGTCCCGGTACAGCAAGTTTCCTTTAAAATGCAAGGAAGTTCTAGTTCATAACCATTAATGGACATGGTGAGTACTGATATCTTGAAATAAGTATGGTATCAACACTGCTACAGATACCCGGTATCAGTACTCGCCCAATTGTTTAGGATTCTTTTCCCCTCTGTTCTTGTTGTTCATGTACAGTAACACCCTGTTTTTTCATTATTCAGGAATGCCTTTAACACTTGAAGGGATGCTAAACATATTAGCCATTTTTAGCAGTAAAACGTTAATATTTGATCTGTGATTATTTTGATGACTGAATTGGGTTTGTATACAATTATTACATTTAAAAACAAATGTATCCATTTGTTATCGATATGTTACACAGGTAATCACTGTTCACCTGTTTTCTGGGTTTGCACACTCTTTTAGTGTCAATTGTTATCAGAAAAGAACATTTCTAGAATATATTTATCATTTTCACTCATCTTTCAAAGCTAATGTGTTAATATTGTGTGCTATGTTTATGTAAATATGAGTGGTATCATATGAAAGATGGATTTCCATTCCTTACCTAGAACTGCATGTAGGTAATAGTTATGTTGTATGTTTGGAAACACTGCCATCCAATGGTCAGAGTTATCACTACAGTGCTCGATTGGCTTATATTAGGTAAGCATTAGTCAAGGGCGTCAGTTCCCCTCCATAAACAATATATATATATATATATGACCAGAATTTTACTATCTTTTCTTGTTATTACTATTTTAAAAGACAAGATTTCTTGTCCATGGCACTGAAAGAGATAATGGTGACGTCTAGTTTCCGAGTCTAGTTTTCAAGTCCAGTTTCCAAGTCAAGATCTAGCTTTTGATGCTTGTGTGGCTTAAACAAAAGTCACCTGGGATAGAATCCAGATTGCACTGAACAGAATAAGATGTATAAAAAAAAATGTACGGGTGGATAGATAAGAAACGCCATGTTGGAAAGTCTCAAAGGAAAACCATTCAAAACACCGCGAACGGACTTAAAATTCTGCCTGTAGGCCAAGACTAATTTACTACTTGGTCCCTCTCCCCTTCTCTCATGTGCAGCCACAGGACCAAGTCATCAGGCTGGCCGCCCCCTTCAGGGACGTGGAGTACCTCGCAGGGACCCCCCAATGGCTGGGACATGGGCACCAATAGAGAGGGGCGTGACTGCTACATCAAGTGAGTGTTTTAAAGGAGCTCCGAGCCCCAGATGTTTCAGACCACTTGGCAAAGCTATGATTATTCCGCCAGCGTCACTGCCTCCACGCCATCTCCATCTGTGCATTCGGAATACTGATTCGCTTTTCCTTAGCCCGCTGTGCGCTCTCTCTCTGTCTTTCTTTCTTTTTCTCGATGCCCTGAGCGCCACACTCTCCCTCTCACACACCCACCACACTCTGCTCGCAGTCTCCCGTATGCAGAAGAGGACTTTTTTTTTTTTTTTTAAATACCAAATTCACCTGTGCGGGAATTTGCTTTTGCGCTGCTGCTTGGCTCATTCGTCAGAGGATTCCGGCTTAATTAACTGTCACGTAAAGGTAAAAAGATGCTAAGTCACATGCTGTGTTGTGTATATCACTTGAGGGAATATAACTTTACGTGTTCCGAGATAAAAAGAGAATTTGTTATAATGTCGCTCATGATTTGTGGACTAGACTCATGACTAGACTCGCGATGACATACAGTCTTTACAAAGTCATCAAACTGCATGAATTTGTCTCCGATCCGCCTCTCCGTCTCGCGTATTTTCCGTGATGCAGCAACGAGGAGGTGAAGCCTCGTCACACGCGGGTTGTAGCCCGGCGTGCGTGATGTTGGAGAGGCGTTATATAAGAAGCGAAAGCGCTGGCTGCAGTCAGCCCGGGCATCTGCATGAGGCAGATTCGCCGAGGCTCTTCTGGCGTCCGACCTGGGTCGTCAAAATTTGCGGGAGACTCATAAATAATCAAACGTCCGCTTGTATGTCTGTCACTGGCCATCCGAGCGCGCGGAGGCCGACGGGCACAATGCGAGTCGGTAGAATTCCTTCAAGCGACGTGCCTGCGTGACAGAGGCGCATAAATAAAGCAGTGGCCATTTAATATTAACTGTATGAAAAGGATGTGCAGCCCAGGGATGGATTTTGAAAGCGTGTTGAGAAAGCTCAGGAAAATGATTTGACACTGACTTTTTGGGAGATGCTCTTGATTAGGTCCTGCAGAACACAATGTTTGCAAGGATGTCACGTCTTGATAAGTAATTGCATAAAGAATCAATACCGTGTTTGTGAAAATGGTAAATGGGGTGCGCTTGCAGAGTGTTTTCTACACCGTATGCTGCCAAAAGGATTGACAATAAAATGAGTGTATTTATTGACCACATACTTCTTAAATATGAGGTATGTCCTGATCATGTTATCAGAAATTGGACCCGGTCACTGCTTGCAAATGCTTGGCAAGCTTCTTCAGCAACCTCTGGTGAAAGGCTGGGCGAAATGGAAAAAAAGATAATATCTTGATTTTTACCAGTTTTTTTGAACGATTCTGATATTAATCGAAGTAATAATGCCAACAAACATTTATTTAAAGCAGTCCTTTAGAAATAGTGGGACGTGACCCTGGTGAACAGGCTTTGTATTTGGCGTGTAAAGTGTAATGACACATCCATGGCACCAGATGGTGCAGTGGCAAGGTGATTTTTGTGATTTTTTTTTTTTGTGATGATTCATTGTATTTATTTATTTATTGTTCAGTTTATGTGTTCTATATGCAAATATTATATGAACAAATGGGAAAAATATTTTCATTTCATACAATTTTCGGGAGAAAAATACTGTAATTTTTGGACAACAACCCTGCTTGTTATAGTTCAGTGTGGCTTAGCTGCAGGATTTTTTTTTCTTTGCTAGCCGCAACGTCACAATCCACCGGTAAAGCAAATGCGTGCATATGTTTAAGTTGTAAGTTTATGGAACAATTATGATATAGAACTGAATAGATGGTGTAGATGTATTAAAAAAATATTTTTTAAAAATATAGAGTGTAAAAATAAAAATATTTTTTATATATATATATATATATATATATATATATATATATATATATATATATATATATATATATATATATATATATATATATAAAATTTCTTAATAACAATATATTTACATTTGAGGGACCATATTAGGGAAAAAAAATCTGCCAATACGTGACACTAATTGTTTTTAAGTGATGTGGTTTGACCAGTCCGGCTCACTTGAGAATAGTTTTTCATCCATGTGGTCCCGCGTGAGACCCCTGACCTAAAGAGTCAATAGAAGTCTGTTTCGGTAGTGGAGTCCAGTGGCGGTTTCTTTACACTACCCTACTCTGAATACAATGACATTTCCGGCTAAAGGATTTTGTTCTTAAATGTTGACAAATAATGGACAAGGAATGAGATTTTAACCAAATGCGAAGGAGCATGAGTCACTGTTATTGCGGGTGGAAAAAAAAAAAATTAAGAAGCAGGTGTGAGCAGACAATAAAGACCAACACTTGCTCTGTCTTTTCCAAAATTGAAATTGTTCCAGAGGAACAAATGTTGTCAATGCTGTCAATTGTCTAATTTTAGGGAAATTAAAATGCATAAAAACTGCAAATGTTGTCCGTACATCTGTCTTTAGGTGTCCTACTAAAAAGGAAAAAAAAAATCATTGTGGAGCTATGCTAGCTGCTAATTCGAATAATTAGGGGCCATCACATACATGGCTGTCTGCACAATGGGAAGGAAGCCATGTTAAGCAGGTGCCTGGCGCAGGGGAATAACTGGTACAGGTCCATATGGTTTTGACCATCTGTTGACTTTCTTACTTTGGGAAAAGAAAAGAATAATAAATGTTAATAGGCACCAAAATGTGTCAAGTTTTTTTTTTTTTTTTTTTTTTTTAAGATGTTGAACAGTGTTTAAAAATTACAGGACAGAACATGTCATCAAAGCCCATCAAGATTCATTTTCACTGGGCTGGCAGTAGAAAGAGTTGATACAAGTTGAGACATGGCTTATATACATTTTTGCTAGTCGGGCAGGCGCTATGAATCATTTCAGCTTGGACCTTCATCGTACTTCCTATATGAGCTGATTGGTCTGGCTCTGACCTTGTGTTTCTGGGCTTTGTATTTTGTTGTATTTTTGCCGTGTCATGCAACTGTCCACCTCTGCCAAGTATACTTGGTTCAAATTTGATTTTTGACATTTTATAATTGGTGTGTTTAGTTTATTGTTTTTTTTTTAATTTATTTTTACATGTACTGTTTTTTTTAAATAAATATACATTTTTCATTTATTATTTTTTCTATGTTTCTTTTACTGTACTGTTTCTCATTCGTTTTGGTATTATATTACCACTATATATATATATATATATATATATATATATATATATATATATATATATATATATATATTATATTTATATATTATTTATTTATTTATTTATTTATTATATTAAACCACTGATTTAGAGAAGACCACGGTGAGGCTATCTCTCGATGATGCGCTCACTCTTTTTTTTTATTCTATGTGTAAGTAATGTGGAAAAAAAATGGAGATATTGTCAGTCACTATGCTATTGAGCAGTCTTCCGCGCTTTTCTCCTCCATTCTTGTTTTTGGCAAGTGACAGATTTTGCCGTCTTTGTTTCGTGAGCGGTTAATTGTTAGTAATTATTGTCGAATAGCACGTGTGTCAGGAATAAATGTGAATTACACACTGTCTGCCATGGACCAAGGCTTTCATTAACCCACATGGCCAGCGGGATCGTGCTTGCGATTCTGTGCTGAACAAACCCCTCAAGAAGGTTAAAACATTCAATCCCAAAGACATATTTATACGTCTTTACATAATCCAGACCTTCAATTCCAGGAAGCTTTTTACAGGGTTTTTTTTTATATTTGGGTATTGAAGGGCCCAAAAATAGCTGTCAGTGAATAGTTAAGAATGGAAAATTGTTCAAAATGCTTTGCGTTCAAATATGATGGCTCAGCTTGTCATAGAAAAATCGATGATGGCACCATTTATGTACCCATAAAAGATTTTTCTGTTTTTCGCCTTTAATTTCTACATTTTCTTTTACCTCTTCAAGCCATTCCAAAATTCATCCGATCAAATTATATTTAGCAATGCCCAAAAAAATCCCTCTTGGTGAAAATTCACCATTTTCACCAATTCAGTCCTCAGAAAATATTCTTAATTTTTAACATTTTTCAACTTTTCACCTGTAATTTCTACATGTTTCTACCAATTCAAGCCATTCCAATTTTAAACTGTTCCCATTATATTCACCAACAATTCCTTCTTGGCCAAAATTCATCATTTTCACCATTGAACTACCCATGAAATTTTTTAACAAACTTTTTAACTTTTTTCGGTTTTTGACCTGTAATATTTAATATTTTTTTCACTGATTCAAGCAATTCAAACACTCAACCTCATTCCACATCATCCAATCTTATTCCCATTCATACGGCGACTTATAATTCAGCCCGATCGCCTTCACGCGCAATTTCTTCAGGAATTGCATTCATCTAGTTCAACATAATACTAAGAACCCTTGCTGTATTTTCACAGCCAATTCAGCCAGAGCAGCTCCCTTGAAGAGGTTCGCTTGGATGGAGACAAGTTTGTGCCACCAGCACCCCGGAAGGTGGAGATGAGACGAGACCCGGTTCTGGGCTTTGGCTTTGTGGCAGGAAGCGAGAAACCCGTGGTGGTCCGCTCAGTCACGCCAGGTATAATGACATCTGCCGGAGGAGGGCCGGCAAATACACAATCGAAGTAGGAAATATACTATATCCGTAGCAGGTTTAGCTAGATGATTAATTTTTCAAATGATGACTCGATGAGCAAGCGCTCCAGACCAGAAATGAAAAGGCTCAAGAAACAATGCCCGATTTGTAATCATAAAAATATCTGGGGTGTGTGTGTGTGAACAGGGGGTCCATCAGAAGGCAAACTGATCCCGGGGGACGAGATCATCATGATCAATGATGAGCCAGTCAGTTCCGCACCCAGGGAGAGGGTTATTGACCTTGTCAGGTAGGACAACACAAAAAGACACTTTTCTTCATCTGTGCCCAGGTGACACTTCTCATGCATTTTCATGCAAACCATCAAAACGTTCAAAATTACTTCTGATGCACCGTGGATGACTAACACGGTGGACAACTTTCCTGAAAACAGTTGTAAAAAGCCTATTTTTACCAAATTAGATATGTTGGGGGTTTTTTCCGCCATTTGCAATTATCTTTACCTTATTTCCTGCCATGGGCGTTCAAAATAGCTTAGTGTCACTCAAATGATCTATTTTCAAACAATGATTACCAAAGAACGGAACAAGGTCGAAACTTACTTTCTGTTTCCAGGTAAAGAATCGGATATGATGTTTCATATCGTACCACCGATGTCTACATAGTCATACGATACGATATTCTGTCGGCCTTGAAAGATGTGTCAAAATCAGGCTAGCACTCCAGGGGTTGTCTTTTGAGATAATGCTTGGCACTGAAAGAGCTCACCTGGAATTATTTTTTGTCAATCGATTAAACATGTAGAAATCTAAAATTGTCCAACTCCTCAGAATTTCACTCTCCCAAAAGTAAACACATTTTTTTTTCCTCCACTACGAAATCATCGTGTTGAGCCAAAATAAGGCATTTCAAATATTTGAGTATATTTTAGCAAGCAATGATTAATATTGTTGCAGATTTTATGACATGGGATCAAACATACCAGTAAACAAATCGTAAAAAAAATCATGTTGTGTCAGACTGCTAGTTCATAGTGTGCCGAGTCATTCATGTCGTTCACACCAGCCTATAGCGAGCACTCGGGCACTGCTAGCTAATCGCTAATTGAAGCTAAACAGAGCCCTCTACAGGTACTGTATTTGTATGACTGGATTTTTTTTTTTCGACTAGAATTCAGGAAGAAATCCCATTGGACTCCAATATCGTTGACTGATGACATGGGGTCACTCAAATAATGATGATTGAAAATAAAAACTCTTCTAAAGAATACCAGCTTTGGAAGCAGAAAGACTGTCAAAGAAAAGCAAATTTCCGCATGTACGACGCGAGACATTAATGAAATTCATTTTGGAAAAAGAGTCCAATTCCGCTGCTCCTTTGCAGCTTTTGTTATTTTTGGTGAGAAACACGGAGCTGCCAAGAGTCCAACTAGTGTCCAAATAATTAAAAAAAAAAAGACAATATTTTCTAAGATGATCTGTCCTTCTGGCTCAAATCATAAGGATGTGTTATCTTCAATTTCACAGGAGCTGCAAGGAGTCCATTTTGTTGACAGTTGTTCAGCCATACCCGGTAAGTGTCTTCCAGTCAGACTGCTCATTTATTTGGTACTAATAAAAAAAATATGTCACGCATAACCCTGAGCCAAATGTACTGCCAATGGATCTGTTGTCAGTCTTTTCCCGCCGCGGCATCATATCCTTGTAAGACTTCGGATTAACTCAATGACAAGTCAACATTTCTCAGCCTCCGAGCACCAGATGGTCATCTGAACGCAGCCAAATGTCAGTTTGTTGTACTTTAGTTGATTTTCCATCAAAATGAGCTCAAATGGTCTGTTGATGCATCAGATTGGAATCATTCTCTCCAATAATCAGGCGTTAATCAATAGCGCTTGATCGGGGCGAAACAATTTTTCGGTTTCAATGGGCAATTAAATTTGCGGAACGATATGAATTGCCAAAAAAGGGAAAGGATTTATGGAGTTTCATAAGACTCGAAAGGACCAAGGAGCCCTTCTATTCCAGGCTGTAATTACTTCCATTTACCAGACGTTTCTTTGCCGTCTCAATGACACACTTGATGGCGAGCGGGGTTATTATGTTTCAAAGGAGAATACGTTCTGAATGTGTGTGAAGATGGGGGGGGTCTGACTCATTTGAGAAAGACCCAAAAGTCCTTTAACATTTTTTCTTTTTTCTGTCCCAAAGTCACCCAAGTCGGCATTCATCAGTGCAGCCAAAAAGGCCAAACTAAAGACAAATCCAGTTAAAGTCCGCTTTGCAGAAGAAGTCATTATCAACGGCCAGGTCCCTGTAAGTCGCGCATGCAACGTTTTTTGTTTTTTTTGGTGTGTGTTTCTCAAAGCTGACACAGAGCAGATAAGCTGAAATTTCTTTTCATTACACCGGAATAGAAAAGTGTGTAGGCGTGACTGACGGATGGAGGCACATGCTCTCTGCAAAGCACTTGACTGCTTTGTGAAATGTGTCGCAAAGAGAGAGCGACCACAATGTGCAAACTGAGGGAGCCCATTTTGGAAAGGCGGATACATCGCTCTACTATAATTTCATGTAATGCAGAGGCTGAAAGTGTTACGAGAAACACACAAACAAGAGATAGTGGGCTGACATTAAAAAAACAAAAGAAGTCCACTAAAACCTTTATTCAGTGACGTACGTCCGTATTATTATTTCAGCCCAGTTCCCCCTAAAATTGTCATTCATGCCCGCAACTCCAGATGATAGCTCGAATAACAGCAGCTGTTTTAATTCTGGCTCATCTGCTGAAAAATCGTGTCACTAATGAAAGTGTACATCCCTGCAAAATTTAACTGAATAAAGGCATACAAGGTTTTGCAAGGGAGTGACTATGAAACAATTTAGCACTAAGTTGCTTCATGATTCAATTACTTTGCTCTTGATTTGAAAAGAACAAACATACTGTTTCTGAAATAGTAATAAGAAGCATCAAATTCAAACCCGGTAAAATCTTACATACCCCCTGAAAGAAGTAAACATTTTCTGACCTATGTCTCCACAACACAGTATATAAAAAAAAAAAACATTCTTCTGTTCTGCGCTTTCTTCTGATGAGTCTGTCTTTTTGTTGTCATTCCTCTCAGGAAACTGTGAAGGACAACTCGCTTCTTTTTATGCCAAATGTTCTCAAGGTCTACCTGGAGAATGGCCAGACTAAATCGTTTAAATTTGACAGCAACACGTCTATAAAGGTGGGATGTAGCGCTATGTAATGCAGTTGTATGATCGCAACCCACGTAATATCGCTTTGAAAATGCTCACCGTGGCTAAAATGAGACTATTTGCATGATTGTTTGCTATAGGATGTGATCTTGACACTGCAAGAGAAGCTGTCCATTAAGAGCATTGAACACTTCTCTCTGATTCTGGAGCAGAGGGCGGAAGGATCGGCCAGCAAATTGATGCTTCTGCATGAGCAAGAAATGCTAACTCAGGTGAGAGGAGGAGAGAGTGCAAATTCGCCAAACCCCTGAATGCAATTTCCTAACTATATTTCTCCCAGATATGTTTTTTAAAATCAAATTCCAAATTGTACAACAGGTATATTTAAAGGTTCCGCCGTAATCCGAACAAATGACAAAATATTTGCAGAATCCTTGCATTGTAATCCACAAGAAAACCAAAGATCACGCCACCTCAAGTGTTATCTTGTAATAATACCAATCAATCCTGTAGAAGGTCAAAAATACATGAGTGAATGGCGAATGCTATACTGTACGTGCTCATATAAATACGCACATAAAAATGTACGACTTTCGAGTAAATGTGAGACTGCTTGTGCTGAACTTATCTTGTAGGTGACGAAGAGGCCAGGGTCACACAAGATGAAGTGTTTTTTTCGCATCACCTTTGTTCCGAAGGACCCTTTAGAGCTGCTTAGGAGAGACGCGATAGCTTTTGAGTACCTCTACGTGCAGGTGAGTAAACAATAGATCAATATTATGGATACTGTATAGTAGTGTAATTTGATGTATGTTTATTGTATAGTTGTGCTTGCGCAATCATTCCGTCAGTAGGTCACGTAACCTCTTGTCCTCTCTCTCTGTTACGTCTCAAGAGTTGTAATGATGTGGTACTGGAGCGATTCGGGTCAGAGCTGAAATATGACACGGCCCTACGTCTGGCCGCCCTACAAATGTACATCCTGACCATCAATACCAAGCAGTCCCAGAAAGTGTCCCTCAAGTATATTGAGTAAGTAAAAAGTAAAAAAAAAAGTTTTTAAAAAAAAGTAAGAAAAAAAGGTAAAGTAAAAAGTAATGTAAAACAAAAGTAAAGTAAAGCAACTTTTCGGGCTATTTGTTTGATTCAAAAAGTTTGATTGAATGACTAACCTACGAAAAAAAAAAAATAAGATGGCGTGTATTGTGGATTATTAATTTCTGTAGCCCACAAACGAATCTAATTTTGAGTTGTGTTCTTTCTCGTATCTATTACTCAAGCCTAATCGGCAGTGTGCAGCGGAAAAGCCGATGCAGATGAATTAATAACCCAGCTCTTGATATTTTAGTTGCTTAAAAAAAAAACAGAGCTTGCTGTTGTCCCCTCACCATTGATTGACCTTCTGTAATGTTTATGAATTGTGCATCCACAGGAAGGAGTGGGGGCTGGCCTTGTTCCTGCCACCTGCAGTGCTGTCCAGCATGAAAGAGAAGAACATCAAAAAAGCGCTCACTCACATCCTCAAAACCAACCAGAATCTTGTTCCACCTGGTAAAAAGGTAAAGGCAAAAGCCTCACATTCATAGTCTTCCACGTTCCCTCAAACCTAAAAGTTCCCTCCAGCTGATGAATAACATTTTACTCTAAGACACAGAAGAAATTGCTGAGAAATTCTCCTTTGAATCATTTCTGACTTGATCTAATATTTCCCCTTGCAGCTGACTGCCTTGCAGGCTAAGGTCCATTATCTGAAGTATCTCAGCGACTTGAGGCTCTATGGAGGTCGGGTGTTTAAGTCCACACTCATTGTAAGTGAAACCATCCTGTCTACTTTTAACGAAGGGCATGCGGCATGAAAACGTCAAACCTGCTGTTCAGTCTGCGGTACATGAAGAAGTGAGACTTGTGCTGGTTCTTTTCGCAGCAAGGTGAGAAGCACACTGAAGTGACCTTGCTGGTTGGGCCCAAATATGGCATCAGTCACGTGATTAACACCAAAACCAACCTGGTGGCACTCCTGGCCGATTTCAGCCACGTCAATCGCATTGAGATGTACGCCGAAGAGGAAAACAAAGTTCGAGTGGAGCTTCATGTTCTGGATGTTAAGGTAGGAATCTTTTTGATAGGGTTGACGTTGCTAGTATTTAGTTATTTTACTCTTGCGCCTCGTTTACAGCCCATCACTCTCTTAATGGAGTCTGTTGATGCAATGAATTTGGCCTGTCTGACCGCCGGATACTACAGATTACTGGTGGATTCTCGACGGTCCATCTTCAACGTGGCCAAGAACACGGACGGTACGGAAATAAGTGTGACCGCAAAGGCGATGAGAGAACATCTCGGTCCGTCGGCGCGGTCCATAGATCTCTTTCCTTTGATTCCTTTGCAGGCCACGCAACCAGGCTCAAGCAGAACTACCAGGCCATCGAGTGTACATACAGCACACCCCAAAAGGGATACGAAGACAGAGCCAACCAGAGGTGCAGCCAGGAATTCTCAGACCAGGAGTGTGACTATCTGGACCGCGGCAGATGTGAAGGCCAACCCTCCTACATGTCCGAGCTCCACCAGGCACAGCATTCAATACACATAGTGGAAAGGGCGGAGTTCTGCAGGGTTCCGTCCACCCAAACGTACCTGAATGTTCCAAGAACCAAAGGCCAAGAACCGTGTAGAAGCGCAAAGGTGTCTTTCATTTTTGGAGATCCTCCCCTAGACACGGTAAACCCTCAAAACCTGGGCTACCAGAGACTGATGGATGACACTTCCGAGATTATAGACAATCACAGCCCCATGTACAGGCGCCTTGAAGAGGACTACAAGATGATGGATGCCCTGGAAGATGGCGATGGGTATCAGTATTCCACCAAAATGTTTGAGGAGCCGCTGCTGCATGACATCTGCTATGCAGAAACAACGGACGACGCGGAAGACGAGGACGACATCAGCTGTGAAGAAGATATGGTGATGAGCGACCTTGACAAGCCCGCATTGCTCTCCCTCTCAGGGTCCAGCGATGACATCATCGATTTGACCTCCCTCCCTCCGCCTCCGGAGGGTAACGACGAGGAGGATAACGATGTGCTTCTGCACTCTCTAAACCTGGCCATAGCTGCCCCTCCTCCTGGCTTCAGGGATAGCTCCGACGAGGAGGAGCAGCAGGAAATTGGGATTCAGGCCCAGGGGGGTCGCAACGATATCCCGGTGTCCCTCATAGATTCTGTGCCCCCTCGCAGAGCTCAAAACCAGGGGGAGCCCCTCGACGAAGCCGTTGTATCTACGTTGCAGGCGCTCGAGGCCCTTGCTGCGGCTGAGGAACCAGCACAGTCTGAGAACAGCACAGGTTCCCCTTTTACTATTGTAACATTCATTCATTAACATCACAAATACGCCAACCATTCACTTTTCATTTGTTGCTCTTCATTTTTTTCCAATAAAACACATTTTGTTCTGTATTTCCATTTGTGTGCGTTTCTTCATTCGTTTGTGCATACACATTCATTCTCATTACCAAAATGTTTATATGTTGAAGTATGCTAAAGGCATAGCTTTTGTTCCTAAAATGCAACGTGATGTTGATGAGCATACCCGAAACGCTGTGTGAGAAAATGTTATATTAGCATTCATCTTACAAGTACGTTAAAATATACTTCATACTTTTACTAATACTTTTTAACAATTTTCTCGACTGGACTTGTAAATATATTAAAAAATGGGAGGATTTTCACTTTGTGACTGTTTTGTTTGAATTGTATTCGAATAATTACCTCCCAAATTTTTAGCTAGCTACCTTAAGGTCTTCCACATACTATAACGTTTTGCAGCAGTACCTCAAAAATGGTCCTGAATCAACAAAAAAAAAAACATTCAAAAACATTTTTGTGGCCAACTAGTATCATACTATTTTGATTCATTTTGATCGATTTAAAGAATCTCTATGTCTCTCTAATCTCTACTGTTCGCTCCTTTATCGCAGGGGTTACATTTCCAGAAATAACCGCAGTAACTAAAACCTGTGGACTTTTTTTTTTTTTTGCTTTTGTTTCCTTTTTTGTTTTCTTTTTTGAAATACATAACATTTTTTGTCTGGTCCGACTATGAAAGAGTATAACTACCAAGATAAATAGTGAGGTAAACCTGCAATAGAAAAAGTTGTGGTCATTCATGAAAATCAACGATAGAGTGAAGCAGCAATAGGAAAACCACATTGCAGCGAGAGAACACTATAGTCATGCATTCTCATTCTCATACCCGCTCAACAATCACCATTCCCTTTCACTCATTACTTGATGGGATCATTTCCGAGATACCTACAACGAATGCACTGATTACGTTTTTGTCTTTCTGTGGCATACAGGTGTAGAAATATCACGAGCGTTTAGTCCAGAGTCGTCCGATTCTGGCAATGAGACAAACTCATCCGAAATGACCGAAAGTTCGGAACTGGCCGCCGCCCAGAGACACGCGGATCACCACTTGAGGATGCACGTAGCCGGGCCGGAAGGATATCACGCCACAAACGACGAAAAGAGGAGGGACTTGGCGAAAGTGGATCGGAGACGGTACAGGAGCATCGGGGCGAGGAGCTGAAATCGCCGGCTGCGGCCTCGTCCCAGCTTTTCCACTCTGACGGTGGAGAGATGGAACCAGAGACGATGGAAACAAAATCAGTCAGCGAGCACTTGACTAAGATGCACATCGGCTCACTTATGAACAGGCACAGAGGAAAACAAGGGGAATTTGAGAACCGAATCCAACGAGACACCTGTGACCAATCGGAAAGATCTCAGGTGACATCCCAAGAGTTAGCCAAAGAAGAACCTCTGCATCTCGTCGGCAAGTATAACACCTTCACCGTGAGAGATTCCTATTACGTCAATCAGCTTGATCTGGGGCGAACTCCCCTCAAAGAGCGCCATGAAAAATGGCTGCACCGATCGCCGGGAAACAAAATGGACGAGGCCCTCTCTCCGGAATATGTGAATGAGTCACAGGCCTCCCACACGGACAGGTTGACAGTGAAGGGAGGGAAGCAGGACTGCGATGAGAGAAGCCAACCGTTAACTGCCCAACTCCGCTCTCCTTCCAAAGGACAGGAGGGCGCCGATACTTCACGGGACGCTGAGCAGCAAATGAAGACCACGTCATCGGAGCAAGACGTCACGAGGCTATACGAATACCACTTGAGCAAGCGCATGTCATCTTTGCAGAGTGAGGGGGCGCATTCTCTCCAAAGTTCACAATGTTCCTCTATCGATGCCGGGTGCAGCACGGGGAGCAGCAGCTGCGTCACGCCGATGGATTCTCCCCTATGTGTCGCGGACAACGCGTATGTACTGTCCGAGTCCTCGTTGAAGGGGTTGAGCTGCGTAACTTGCGCGGAGGAAAAAGCCTATGTTCCTCCGGGGCAAAATAAGGACGCCGCGCCGCTAAGGAAGACGCAGGCGACGACCAGTGCGGACTCTGGCTTTGGAAACAGCAGTCACAGATTATCAAAGATAAAAGAAACCACAGGTAACACGAAGTCATGTCCTGCTGCTACTATAACTCACTTCCAACATTTAACATACAAATAATGTTGAAGAATCTCAAATAAATTCCAAACATTTCAAGATGAACCCATTAGTCCCATTAGGGACTCTTGGGTTTACATCCCAAGACCGTCCCAAAAAACGAAGTTTCGGTGTTACAAATGATGCACCTCAAAAGCCTCCCTCTATATATATGTATATCTATACATGTGTGTGATACGTTTTCACAAACACGTGCATCAAATATTTCGGGGGTAATTGTGACTTCAATACCATCGTTACAAACGTTATCGATTATCTGCAGTGCTTCAACATACAGTTAAAGATTCAAGAAAACAAAATGAATATTGCTATTTGGTGTCAAGTGGATGCTTAACGGTTGTCTGTTTTGCTCCTCCCCCTAGTGTAGCCTGCGCACATCAGAGGACGCTTGGAGAAGAGACATCTTTAGCCACCACAGTCATGTCATCATCGTTATTAGCAAGCTGCACAGAGTCCAGTGGGCTGGATTGGGTCGGCCCAGAGTCCGACCCACAAGCCCTGCCTTCCCCCTCTAGCGGTTCCTCTTGTGACCTTCTCAAAGGCAGCCTCGGGAAGCCCCGCAGGGCTTCCATGCGCAAGAGAAGCTGGAGCACCATCATGCCGAGCTCCAGGAGCTTTGAGGCCTTGTTAGAAAGGACCAAAGCCACGTTGACGGGAAAATTAGAGGCACAACACCTTTGGAAAGCCCAGCGCGTACCGTACGCCAAAACGGTCACCAAAAGCTTGTCGCACGGTTCGGTCACTTTAAATTCCGCATGCGGACGTCCGCCAAAATCAGACGCAGGCCCGTTGAGATATCGTAGGCCGGTCAGCTGCTGCTTCACCCGGAGACAGAGGAGCGCCGAGCATGACGACAAGGAGCCGTCCAGGCTCGCGTTCTCAGGCGATACTGAAGCGGAAAATAAAGCTGAGCAGATCAACATGGCCGAAATGAGCCTGGAGGAGAGGTTGGCTCAAGTCAATTCCATGAAGGGAAAAACCTACAGCCTCCGTACGGGCTTTGCGCTTGCACGGACGGATGCCTTACAGATGCTTAGCTTGCTACGATGCGGCCGCGCGTCCAAACGTACGAAAAAGGAAGACGGCGACGCGGAGACCTTCTCGCGGCTGCTCACCACGCAGGCCAAAGTGCTGAGCGGCGCCTGCGCTCAGATGGCCGCCGAGTACGGAAGCCCGGAGGAGTTGCTGCTAACGCTAACGCACAGCTTCCACACGCTCTGCTGCCTCACGCAGGCCTGCATGTCCCTGGAGGAAGGCTTGCGGGGTCACGCGGAGCGGCGCCAGCTGGGAGCCAAGGTGGACCAGGTGCTCATCAACTACGTGCGTCTACTCAAAGCCGCCGAGGCGTCTTTGGTCAGCTCCCCCGAAGACCCGAGCGTAAAGGCGCTGACGCAACACTCGGCCAACATGTCTGCCATCATAGACGCGCTAATCAACCTAATGACAACACTGTGCAACAAATAACGTAATTCGATTATTGATTTCAAAGCCATAACATGACGACGTGAACTGCTGTGAGAGGGAAAAAAATGCCTTGTGTACACTATATTTTATTAATGTAGAAATATTTGAATCACAGAATTTTAAAAAGATTTAAGCCTTCTAAGACGACCCATACGGACCTCCACCCAAGTATTTATTAGTATGTTCAAAGAAATATTTAAATTATATATTGGTTGTATGAGATCATGTTTTGTAAAACGTAAATAAAAAAAAATCTAATATGTTGGAGAAATACTATGTACAGCTGTAGACAAATCATTGCACAGGAAGCGATTGAATTTCAAATAATGCACTTTTTTCATTTGCTGAGTGATTACATGGACACTGTGTACACTTTCCCTGTCATTTTTTTGGTCAACATCATTAAAAAATACTAAATGACCTCAAACAAGTCTGCAATGTTTTGTGTATGACAAAAATTATAATTTTTTGTTTAATATTGCATTTCTTGCAATGGCCGACTGTGGTAAACATACTGCAAACAAAAAAGATGCAATCACAAAAACAACGCAAACTTACAAAAAGCAAGCACAAAAAATATGCCATGTTTAAAACAGCTCCAAAAAAAACAAAAGAAAATGTTGCATATAAGTAAAATAGCTAATTACAAACTTAACATGGTGGCAAAGACAAACAAATAGAAAAATCGTCATTCTCTTTTTTTAATAACTGCTATTGTTAACTTTTCCATTCCGGTAGTGTGAATAACTGATCTATTACTGTTGGTACCGCCCCCTGGTGGTGTCAACTTGCAGCATATTTCATCTCGTTGCATCTTTTTAGAACTTAAGTTTTTAGTTTGTTTTGTTTTAAGTTTGCATATGTCACTTTTGCATGTTTGTTGTAAATTTGCTAACGTTTCGGCTTCCTGATTACATCTTTTTTGCTGCATTTTTTTTAATGTTTGCATTTTTGGCTCGCAGTTTTGTTCTGTTTGTTTTTTGCCTCTTTCCTGTGTTTATGGCGTTCTGCCAAGTTGCAGTCCGTTCGACCCCGTTGGCCACGAGTGCACTATTCTAATATGTTCTTGGCTCGGAGGCGCCAAAGCAGAATAACAAAAGAGAATACTGAGTTTGTTGGCTAATTTGTATTACTCAAACACACTCACGCGGTTGCATGTGTAATTTCATAACTATGTAAAATAATTCATGCTTTTACCATTTACTCTACAGCTTGAGTGCTGGCGATGCCTTTTGAATTAGTGATGATGGGCTACTTCAGCGTGAGTGTTCAGAGTTAAGTGTCAGAGCAGACAAGCGCATTGCATAATGTTAACGAGTCTGGGTGGGGGAGAGGAGATGGGGGACTTTTATAATGGCTTGCTCTTGTAGGGGTGAAGTTTCAATATTTTACCACTGTGCAATAAAAAATAAATAAAAAAAGAGAAGCCAGCACACTTTTTTAAAAATGTATTTGTGCTGGTAATCCTGATTGCATAATAATCTTGGAGAGAGGAAGAGTTGGATGGATTTTTTTTTTTTTTTTGCTTCTTTTCCAAAAAGAAAAATAATCAACCCGGACAAAAGCAGACACTGGTTGAAACCTTAGCAGTTCTAATCATCATTTGAACCCCTCAAATGTCAATAGGCATTCTATTATCAGCTTAAATATACCATATTTTCCACACTATAAGGCGCACCTAAAATTTTCTCAAAAGCTGGCAGTACGCCTAATAATCCGGTGCGCCTTATACAGCATATAAACCGTAAATTTTCATTTTTGTGGGACGAAAAGAAATCAACCATAATCGCCATTTAAATTCTTCAATTTTTACCTCTGCATTTCAGTTATAATTAAATTTTCTGTAACATCCTGTTTGAAATTTTGAAATGTTGTATGTGCTCCAAGGCTCCAAGGCGCAAAAACAGCAGTTTTTTGTAAAATAAAGCGCAATTTTGTAAAATAAATCCAGAAACCATTTTTAAAATAACAAAACAAGATATGTTAAAGTTTTAGGTTGCAATTTGATTTAAAAGTTTAATATTCACTTGAATCATATTCATTTATTCATCGTTTTTGAATCATATTTATTGATCATATCAGAAATTTTATAAATCATCATTATTCTTAATTTCTGATAATCTATTAATAAAGTTTGACTGGCATCTGATTGTTTGGTTGAGATTACCTTTAGAGCAGCTCTATCTAATGGATACATAAAACAACCCCAGCCACCACTGTAGCTTCTATTCTATGCGCCTTAAAATGAGGTGCCCTTATATATGAAAACCATTTTAAATATGCCATTCATTGAAGGTGTGCCTTATAGTGCAGAAAATACAATAGGCAATGAAATTGGAGCAATGTATGGTTGATGACTCAACGTGCTACAGTAAATGTCCACTGCTCCATGTCTGTGTACTTAAAACATTTGCACAACCGCTTCAGAAAAGTAAAACCGATTTCTAATGTTAGAGTCAAAAGACAGATATTTAATGTCAACACATGTAACCAACTACTCTTCTGACATTATTTCTTAGTGTTGTTATGGCCCCTTATTTATGGAAAAGTGACAGAAAGTGCCAACTTTCAACAAATTACTTTATGTACAATGAGGTTTTGAATAAAACCATATCATTTGGAACTTTGAATGAGGATTGCTTAGTCAAGCTTTTTTTAAGAAGTGAAATATTCTAATGTGAACATATAATATTAATCGAAGTCACCATGACATAAGAAATGCCAATCAATCAAATCATGTGAAATAGTTTAATATATTGAAGAGGGAAAAAAAGGCATGTGCATGTGATTAAACGGAAGTGATATGAGGAAATAGTTGCTCTTCAGGCACCTGTTACTTTCATCTTTCGGTGACTATAGCAAGAAATCTCTTGTGGGTGCCATGTTCTGTCGTCTGGTATGTACCATTTATTCTTACTTTTTCCCTGTAAAAAAATTTGGATTCATGTTGGAAGGACCTTTAACATAAAGTTTTGTTTTAATAAAATAATAGTCCTATTTTCTTTGAGAGCTGTCAGTGAAATACTAATTTACCCTCGTGTTTCTTATTGTGAGCCTATTAATCATTGTGTGGAAACGAATTTGTGGAAACAAAGGTTTGGTTGCCTAGACTAGAGTACTTAGAGGAAAAAAATATGACTCATGTTATGACTCATGTTTTTTCATGATACACGATGATATATATATATATATATATATATATATATATATATATATATATATATATATATATATATATATATATATATATATATATATATATATATATATATATATATATATATATATACAGTATATCATCAAAACAACAACAACAAAACATTTAATAACTGTTGAGAGGAAGAGAGAATCCAAATAGTTTGTTCATTAGCAATAATCATCAATAATAAAGTCATCAAATGAAAATGATTAATGGAGACTAATAAAACAAAAACTTCACTGACAAACTTACATTTGTAATAGATGCATATTAAAGGGGTAGTCAAGTCGATTTTTTTTCTTATAATAAAATATTCAATGTGCCTTGACTAGTCGAAACATATTGACATTTTTATTGCGTTTGTTGAATCCACCCATTTTCATCAATTTGTGTCTCGCTGCATCGCTAATGGATAAGAGTATAGCAAAACTTTAACCCAGATCTCTGGCACATTTTCTGTGCTTCTTTCCAGATGTGCGTTACACTTCTGGGGCTTTTCTGCTGTCCTTCCAAACGGGCTCTCGTTTCATACCCCAAAACTCTGAAATGTGATGTAAATGAGTTGGACAACGGGAGCGCGGTGCTGGTGGACTGCAGCGCAAGAAACCTCAAAGAAATCCCGGCAGGCATTCCGCGAGACACCACCAATCTGACGCTCACCATCAACCATATCCCCGAGTTGAACTCCACTTCCTTTGCCAGCTTGGAGAACTTGACTGAGCTCGACATGAGATGCAACTGCGTTCCAATTAAAATCGGATCCAAAGACCACACCTGCACCAAGAGCTTGTCGATAAAGGAAAACACATTCGCCAGCTTAAGGAAACTACGAGCGCTATACTTAGATGGAAACCAACTCGGCGCCATCCCGGAAGGACTGCCTTCCGATTTAGTCCTTTTGAGTTTGGAAGTCAATCGCATTTTTCAAATTTCTCCTACAAACATCACGGCAATCAAAAGCGTGAAGATGCTTTATCTTGGTCAAAACTGCTACTATCGAAACCCATGCAACGCTTCCTATCAAATCGAAGAGGGATCCTTTTCACAGCTTCACAATTTGACTCTGTTGTCTCTGAAGTCAAACAATTTATCTTTCATTCCGCATCAACTACCTACAAGCCTTAAAGAATTGTATCTATACAACAACAAAATAGAGGAAGTCACAGAAAACGATTTCAAAAACCTAACTAACTTGGAGATTCTGGACTTAAGCGGGAACTGTCCCCGATGTTACAATGTTCCTTTCCCATGCACCCCTTGCCCGAACGAGTCCCCGCTTCAAATCAGCGAGTCGGCCTTCAGCATGTTGACCAAACTCAAGATACTTCGCCTGCACAGTAACTCTTTGCGATTCGTCATGCCCGAATGGTTCAACGGTACGAGAGAGCTGAGAGTCCTTGATTTATCGTCAAACATTTTAGCGACGGATATCGGGCATACAAAATTCCCACGCTTTCTGAGCAAACTGCAAGAATTGGACCTCTCCTTTAACTACGAACAACAGAAATATCCTGAAACTCTTATTTTGAGCAAACATTTTTCCAAGCTTAAGTCCCTCAGAGTCCTTCATATAAAAGGCTTTGTGTTTCAGCAACTAAAACCCGAGGGCATTGCTCCTTTAAAGCACCTGGCACAATTAGAAGTCGTAGACCTCGGTATGAACTATATTAAAATTGCAAACCTTAGTATCCTCACGGGTTTGCCAAATTATAAAATGGTGAGTCTTTCTGACAACAAAATATCAGCCTCATCCCAAGAGCAAAACACCATTGGCGGAGAGCGCGGGCCACCGTTCTGGCCTTTCGCGCTGGCCGATTATCAACTGAAGAAATTTGGAGAAATGCAGTACTTCCGATACGATGAAGAAGCACGCAGCTGCAGGCATAAAGATAAAGAATTTGCACCCGCTAAGTCATTCGCCAAAAAGGAATGCACTAACTTCGGAAAAACCCTGGACTTAAGCAGGAATAACATTTTTTTTTTGCACGCGGCCTTTTTAAATCTGTCCGAGCTACGGTGCCTTAACCTGTCAGGAAACGCCATGAGCCAAAGCCTGAACGGCTCCGAATTCAGCTACCTGACTCATCTGAAATATTTAGACTTCACGTTCAATCGTCTGGATTTGCAGTACGCCACCGCCTTTAAGGAGCTGAAAAATCTGGTAATCCTCGATATTAGCCACAACGGCCATTATTTCGAATCTGAGGGCGTTACTCACATGCTGAACTTCACAAAGAACCTGAAGAGACTGAAGATACTGCGCATGAACCACAACAAGATTTCGACTTCCACAAACACCGAGATGGAGAGCGAATCTCTGGAGAGACTCGAGTTCAGAGATAACCGGCTGGATATGCTGTGGAGGGACGGGGATACCAGATTCGTCAGTTACTTCAAGAAACTGCTTAATCTGAAAGTTCTGGACATCTCTCACAACAACCTGAATTTCATCCCGCATCAGGTGTTCAGCGGTCTGCCGGACGAGCTGTCGGAGCTCTACATAGCAAACAACAGATTGAAGTCCTTCCCGTGGGAAAAACTGCAAATAACGCAAAGGCTTGAAGTTTTGGATCTCGGCGGAAACAGTTTATCAACCGTTCCGAGCGTGCTCACAAACTGCACCAGATCGCTCAAGAAGCTCATCCTGCAAAAAAATCAAATCTTGAGCCTCACACCAAATTTCCTCAAGGACGCGTTTAACCTGTCCTATTTGGACGTTAGTTTCAATCACATAAGACATATCGAGCAGTCCAGCTTTCCCAACGATGTCGTCAAACGGATGGCGATGTTGCTTTTGCACAACAACGATTTTGTGTGCTCGTGCAACGTCACCTCGTTTGTCAGGTGGCTCAACAGCACCGCGGTGCCCATCCCCAAACTGGCCACAGACGTGGCCTGCGCCGCCCCCGAGACTCAGCGAGGTCGGGCCGTGATATCGGTTGACCTGCTGGCCTGTCAACACAATGACTTGTCAATCATTCTCTACATGCTCAATGCTTCCCTGGTCCTGAGCTTCCTCATCCTGTGCATCTCCAGTCATCTCTTCCTCTGGGACGTCTGGTACATCTACTATTTCTGCCGGGCCAAGCTGAGGGGCTACAGCCGCTTATACTCCCAGAGTTCTCTCTTTGATGCCTTTGTGCTGTATGACAAAGAAGATCCTGCCGTGCTGGAGTGGGTCACAAAGGAAATGCGCGTCCATCTGGAGGAACGAGGAGATCGCCGGTTGACTTTGTGTCTGGAGGACAGAGACTGGATTGCTGGCTACCCGCTGATTGACAACCTCTCACAGAGCATTCAAAAGAGCAAGAGGACCGTGTTCGTCCTCACCAATAAATACATCAAAAGCGGCAACTTCAAGACCGCTTTCTACATGGCCCAGCAAAGGTTATTGGATGAAAAAAACGACGTCATCGTCCTGATCCTCTTGGAGAAAGTGCCTTGTAATTCCAAGTATCTGCGGCTGCGGAAAAGACTGTACAAACGCTCCGTTCTCGAGTGGCCTACAAACCCACAAGCTCAGCCGTACTTCTGGTTCAGCGTGAGAAGCGTTTTGGCCACCGAAAGCCACAAGCAATACAACGACCTTTTTAAGGAGACCTTGTAGAATGACTAGTAGCGTCCTGAAAACACCTCTCCTAGATCAGATTTCTGTTGTTCAATAAAGATCAGATTTATTAGACATGCGCCAAAATGCTATCCCTGAAAACGTCTGACCAAAAATGGCAAAAAGAATTGCATGTTTGTTGTTTTTGAGCAAAGGACAGTCAAATGCAACAAAACATACAAACGTGGATGTTGTGATGACGCAAAAAAAAAAAAAAAACGAGGAAGACAAACAACATCAAGTCACACACACATGCGCCGTCATTTGAAAAAAAGTCAGTCACAGATGAAGAACTGATCAATTACCCTGTCATTGTACAATATGGCAATCTGGTTCTAATTATGTATGCAGTGAACATGGTGCATTCAAACACCATCGGACATTACAAACTCAGACAGATTAAAAGTCTGTCAGTGCATTAAATGTTAATAACTGCAAATGTCAAAATAATAGGGGCTTCTTATTCATCTATAAAAGCTGGTGTATATCAAGAAGAAGAATGATATTTTACTTAATTACAATAAATAATCTATCTAATCACTATAGTTTATATTATCTCGTCAAATAAATAGGCTTCTGTCTTTCATTTTATGGTTAGTATGTCAATGAATCAAAGAATAAACATGCTTGCATTATATATAAATCATATAACAGTTACCACAAAACGAGAAAAATAAAATTGGGCAACTGAGACATTGAAATATAGAACAAGAATAATATTAATAATGTTTCGGACAAAAATGTTCATCCCTAATAGTTATGGTAGCAAAAAATTATCTCATTTGATTCCAGCTATTTCTACACTTCTTTAACTAAATATTGAAAAAATATATCGTAAATAAATACCTGGGGATTACATTTTGGCTTTAAATGAAAATTTACAATTATTTCCCATGAGACACTGGAATTTCAATGGGCTTCATAGAATTAATTGTTTTGATTCCACTGTATAGTTCATGTAATTGTTGAATGATATTTAGTGCACTGTGTGAAGAATTCTATTATTAAAATTCAAATAAAACAATGTTGTAACATGAGTGCTTTTTTGCGGGCTTCAAAATACTTCTCATTTGTTCAACATTTTATGAAACGGGAAGTAATGCTTGAATAAACTTCTGCATTTTTTTTTTTACTATTTCTGTCACAGAGCTCAATGCGGGAAGCTGTCTGATGCTTGACAACTATGTTTGATTAGGGATGTTCAACAGAAAGAAGACTATAAAAATCAAAAAGAAATGTGAGCGTAGGGTTTTTTTTTTACATTTAATGTACGTCTTTTATAGACCGGCAAAGCATTCGGCAATCCGAAGGAATTACTGAAAGAAAAGCAATGGTGAGTATCACAGATTCAAACTTCTTTATGAAAATTTTCACATGTGAAATGTCTCTTTTTAGCAATAGGCAGAAAGAAATGCTTGGGAATGCCTTTCTTTATCAACCTTTTTATTATTTTTTTTATTATATGCATACATATATGCACATGCATTATTGCATTATTACATGAATTATTATTACATGCATTACATGCATTATTACATGCATTATTGTATTTTTACTATAGTAAATAAAATATAAAATAATAAAATAATATAATCATTAATATTAGAATAAAATAATAATTAATTATTTAATGAAAAATAATATTTATTTATCTATTAATATTTTTTTCATTTTATTTTAATCTTTCAATCTACATTTGTGTAAAAAAAAAAAAAGGTTTCAGGACCACCTTAGCATCTGCCATTCTTGTTATTCTATATGTGTGTGAGTGCAACCACTAGTTTAAGGGGAAGTACCAACCCTTTCACTAAAAATGTGCAACCATAGACTAATTTGTTCAAGAAATGTAATCTAAATGAAAATTATCCAATGTTTTGCAATCCAGAATCAGGTTATCTGTTTTATTTACATGCGTGTTTTTAGAAGCAACATTGGATTGCAGACTGATGTAAATCAAATATTTTCAAGATTGCCGGTACTCTTAATGGCAAAACATGGGTTACCAGCAATTTGAAGTACAATAGTTTAAAAAAAAAAAACAAAAAAAAAAAAACAATGGGCCACTATAATGCTTGTTTGGTTTTTGTTACATTGAAAGAAAATAAAAATAACAAACTTCCTTTTTTATTTATTTACAGTACAAGTCAAAGGTTTGGAAACACTTTAAATTCAAACGTTCTCAAACGCAGTAAGAAGTCAAGAAATTGTGTGAAGTGAAAGGAATTTCAACTCAGAAAGCATTATCCACATCATAAAGCTGACTGACAAAATAGCAATAGTGCAAAGCTATATGTGCAAAAGTTAACCATTTTGGAGAATATAAAAAAGAAGACAAAAAAAAGAAAAAAAGAAGATTCTGTCTCTTTTTTTTACAGTTTTAATTTACTACAAAAATTTCTAACTAGTGGAAAAACACTGAATAGGAAAGTGTATCCTAACTTTTAACCAGTGGTGTATATAAACAGATCCACTGAGGATATTTTGGAGAAGTATTGAATTAAAAAAAAAAAAAACACTCAATGTCAAACAGTTTCTTTAAGTGGTGAATAAACAAAAAATAATGTATTGTTTTTTTTCATGGGGGCAAGATCATTTTATTCTATTTTTAACTTTACTGAAAGGCTTAATTAGCATTATCTACTTTATTAGTGTAACAGTTGATATATACGGTAAATGGTAAAAACACAAATTGATACAATATTGATCACTTGACCAATTTTAAAGTTGTTCCGCATTTTCTGCCTGAAATTCACTTTGAAATCCTACACCCAATGTGATCAGAAAGATCCTATGATTTTTTTGTTGTTTGTTTTGGGATTTTTGATTTGTTTGTTTTATCTGAATTAAAGTTATCTAGAGCCAATTTAAATGTTTTCAACAAAACATCAATAAAGTTTGATCTAGTTTAGAACTAGAATTGTATTGCATGATCAAATCCAATTTCTGAATTCTTCGTTCCGTTTTGAACAAGCAAGATCAGGATTTGATGCTATTTTAAATGTAAAATCCTGCCAATTTGATAAGCTCTCATTAATTATCACTGAGGTGAATACATCTGAAACACAAATTTTATGTAATATCTATATTTGTATTCAACGTTATTATTTCTTTTATTTTTATTGTCATTTATTATTTTTTTTTTATTTGTCGCGTTCTAAACGATGATTTCAGCTGCCCCTCTTGGGCATGAATAATGTTTTTGGGCTATGAATCGAATTGTAAATGGCAAACACTAATACCATCGGCTGGAAAAAACGTCGCGCTACTTAAACATGTATCCGTTACCTCGTGAAACGTAAGGTCTGTTTTGCTGACTTAGTTTTGTTGTTTGTCTACAGACTGCCGCATGTTGGATGCATTTGCTGCTGCTCTGCGCCTGTGCCGGGCCCGTTGCGAGTAAACCTGAATGGATGTTACCCCAGTTCCCTTGTGACGTAATCACCCATAATGTCTCAGAGGTCAACTTCGACTGCAAAGGGCGTAAACTGAAAACGGTACCACGTGGCATTACAAGCAACGCGACAGCGCTGAACTTAGAGGAAAATCAAATCGAGCATATCAAACACAGCTCCTTTTCCGGCCTAGTGAATCTCACTCAAATCAACCTGTCTGACGTAAACAAGAAGCAATCCGTGAAGATAGATGACAACACCTTCCAGAATTTGACCAACCTGCGTGCGCTGAAGCTGAATCGCAACAGCCTGACGGCTCCGCCTGTGGCGTTACCCCTTGGTTTGGATGTCCTGGAGCTTCACAGCAACAAGATTTTATCTTTAAATAACCGCAGCCTGGTGGGACTGACCAACGTGACGAGGTTAACGCTGTCCAATAATTGCTACTACTGGAACCCTTGCGGGACAAACATGAAGATCGCAGAAGGCAGTTTTGCGCCGATGATCAAACTGGCAGATTTGGACCTGTCCTTCAACAACCTAACTGAAGTTCCCAAAGGTCTGCCCTCGTCACTGCAAACGCTACTGCTGGCATCCAATCAAATCCAGTACATATCGGAATATGATTTTCGCGGCCTGAGTCAATTAAAACTCCTCAAGGTGCAAGGGAACTGCCCGAGATGTCAGAATGCGCCATTTCCCTGCGTCCCCTGTAAAAACGGGTCTATTGCCATCCATAAGGACGCCTTTAAATATCTCACACAGCTACAGACGCTAAGCCTAGGAGGAAACTCGCTGACCAAAATAAACCCATCTTGGTTCAAGAATCTAAGAGAACTTAAAGAACTGATGATTTCATTCAACTTCTTACAAAAAGTCATCACCGGGGAGGCTACGTTTCTTACGTACCTTCCCAAACTTGAAAAAATGGATCTCTCTTTCAACTTTTTGCTGAAGATGTATCCCCAAACGTTAAAACTTTCCCACAATTTCTCACAGCTGACATCACTCAGAACTTTGCATTTGGCGGGTTTAGTATTCAAGGAAATCGGAGCGGACACGCTCAAACCTCTGTACGATCTTAAAAATCTATCGGCGCTCAACTTGGGGACCAACTTTCTCATTCAGTCCGATTCCAACTTATTTCGCAAATTCTCAAATCTGAAGATGATATACCTGGCGGAAAACCGCCTATACCCGACTCAGGTGAAAAGCGTGACGAATTCCAACGAGGGATACGCTTCAACGTACACGAGTCGCCAGCCGCAAAACTTTGAGATAACGCACGGCCTAATCAAACAGGAGTGCTACGATTCC
This sequence comes from Hippichthys cyanospilos, assembly GCF_059441005.1. Lineage (NCBI taxonomy): Eukaryota > Metazoa > Chordata > Actinopteri > Syngnathiformes > Syngnathidae > Hippichthys > Hippichthys cyanospilos. The sequence continues at coordinate 16,674,991 of NC_142373.1, read as the reverse complement.
GGCCGAGTGCTGAGCCTCAGCTCGAATAATCTCTTCTTCATCTCCCCGCAGCAGTTCCAAGGCTACGGCAACATCTCGTGTCTCAACCTTTCGGGGAACGGCTTCTCGTCGGCGCTAAACGGCACGGAGTTCACGTCGATCCCGACGCTGACGTATCTGGACTTGTCCTTCAACAAGCTGGATCTGGCCTACGACAATGCCTTTAGCGAGCTAAAGAACTTGGAAGTGCTGGACATAAGTTACAATTCTCACTACTTTGTGTCCTACGGCGTGACGCACAATCTAAACTTTCTCAGAAAACTACCGGTCCTGAGAGTCTTAAATATGAGTCACAACGCTATTTCTACATTGACGACGAAAAACATGTACAGCGAATCACTGTCGGAACTACAGTTTCAAAGCAACCATCTTGGGCGTCTATGGAAAGAAGGGGATTCCTCATATATTACGCTTTTCAGACATTTAACAAATTTGACTTTATTAAATATAGCCGACAATCATATCAAGAAACTTCCCGAGACGGTTTATGAGTCTTTACCGCAAAACTTGACCGTGCTGTGTATAAGTCACAATTTGCTAACGGGTTTCAGTTGGGACAAGCTCAGCTACTTTCTTCAGCTTCAAAGTCTGGACCTGAGCTTCAACGCCATATCTGATGTAACGGGTATCAACAGCAATACTCCCATCAAGCTGAGCCACCTGGACCTGAGTCACAACAACATTCACCACTTGGACGATGGCTTTTTGAAAGGTGCCAAAAGCCTTCGGATTCTTTCCCTCAGCGACAACAAACTGACCCTCATTAATCAATCGACATTCCAAACCAGCCCGGAATCTCAGCTACAAAAGTTGTTCCTGGGCGACAACCCGTTTCAGTGCACCTGTCACATGTTAGACTTTATTCTATGGATCGAAACCAGCGGCGTGCACATCCCCCGACTGACCGCCGACGTGACCTGTGAGGCGCCAGAAAACCAGAAGGGTCAAGCGCTTATTTACTTTGACATCAAACAGTGCGTGAATGGCAGCCACGCTTTGTTGCTCTTTTGGGTAACGAGTTCCCTTGTGATTCTTTTCATGTTGGTGGCGACGAGCGCCCATCTATTTTACTGGGACGCTTCTTATATAATACACTACGTGAAAGCAAAACTGATGGGCTACCACTCCCTGAAGTCCAGCCACTGCATCTACGACGTTTTTGTGACTTACGACACCAAAGATCCGCAAGTCTCCGAGTGGGTGATGAGCAATCTAAGAGTCAAGCTGGAAGAAGAAGGAGAAAAGCATCTTCCGCTATGTCTAGAGGAGAGGGACTGGATTTCTGGAGTGCCCGTGGTGGACAATCTCCTTCACAGCATCCAACAGAGCCGCAAAACTATGTTTGTCCTAACGGAGGGCTACGTCAAGACCGGGGTCTTCCGGCTGGCCATGTACCTGGCCCACCAGCGGCTGCTGGACGAGAACGAGGACGTGATCGTGCTGCTGATGCTGGAGCCCGTGATGCAGCATTCTTACTTCCTGCGACTCCGCCGGAGATTGTGCGGGAAAAGCGTGGTGGAGTGGCCCAAAACGGCCGCCGCCGAGCCTTGGTTTTGGCAAAACCTGAGAAACGTCATCAGGGTGGACAATCAGGTCATGTACAACAAGACCTACTCCATGTACTTTACAAATAGGTGATGCGGTCCTTACCACGCACCATTTAGTTTCCAACAACAACGCTCTGGGACACTGTTGATAGCCAGCTATTATCATGATTGTGCTCCTTTAATTGTGCAACTACTTTTTTTGTTTTGTTTTATCATTCTGTGACCCTACACAACCGGAATTACAGTATAGTCACAAAATAAACAAATGTTTGTCAAGCCTGTGCCTTTTTACTTGACGTCTACAAAAGTAGAACATTAAAAAAATACAAAACTGATTAAGTGGGCATGTAGCTAGGTACGGTGGGTCGAAAGAAGTAGGTAGATAGTAAAGGTTTGCCAAAATTCAATTCACGTAAGAATTATGAGTCTTATTCACTTAGATGCAGAATCGACATAAAGTATCCCAAAATCAACTTTACAAATATAGTAAAAATCGGCTTTCTGTCATCTTCTACCAGATTTTTTTCTCTCTCTCCTGCTCTCTTTTATTACAATACGTCCAATACGGAATAAGACATGTATGAAAAACATAAAGTGAAAAATAGTAGAATGCCTAAAGAAAAACTGTGAAACAAAAAGAATACAACTGAGGAATGAAAATAAATAAATCAAGACCAACAAGTCAATGGCCGACGTACGCTTTTATTTTGAAATTGATCTACGCAGCAGTTGTTGTTGCCTGCTAGCTTTACTCCTCACGACTCCGTTTTCATTTCCCTCACGTTGTCTCTACCAATATCAGCGCACCTCCCATAAAAATCACATTCAATTACTGATCAAGGATGCCTAACAACACGCATATCAATTACGCTGTCATTACACCATTGTTTCCAAAATGAGTGTTAGGTGGTACTCTGTGGTACTTTCAAATGCAGTCGGACATTGTATAGTCAGACAGAAAAAGGTCAATCTGTGCATTAAATGTAAACAACTGCAAATATGTGAACAATGCGAGCTTCCTATCAAGCTATAAAAACTGACGTATATCAAGTAGGATGAAGGGGGTGGAATTACTTTGACATTTTATATAATTACACCAAATGGCCCATCAACTCACTTAGGTTAACAATATCTAATTAAATAAGAAGGCTTCCATATTTCCATTCTAGTGGTTGGTATGCCAATCATTTACAGAACAGAGTAGGAGTTGCGGTCCACACACCGATTTTGTTTCCTTGCAATCGAAAACGTAGTAAATTTAAAAGAAAATGGCACTTGAGCATCTCCAGTGGTCATTGTGTCTTGCAAAATACACTAGATTAGATCACGACCATTCTTTGCACGCCTATAGATTGAATCATTGTCAATCGCATCATTTTGAATCGGAAAGCGTGTTGAATGACCACAAATGTTGTCTCGGGGCACTTAACACATGAATCGGGTCAAAGAGCACTTGATCATTATAAGACAACATCGTCATTACGCCATTTGTCCACATAGCGGCGCTGCTGTAGCATTTTACTCCGCGGTGTTTGGAAAGCCAAAACGCCGTTTACTTGAGAATATTCGGACGTGAAACAAAAACATTTCCTTTCTTGCAACGGAAGCAAACACAACCTTTAAATTCCATCAAGAGAGGGAGAGAATTTCAAAACGGAGTCATAAAACGTTTGATTATCACAATGGCAAATATAAAACTAACGCTACATCGTAATGAGAAAGTAATGAATTTAGAATTAACATTGATCAACAAAAAAAAGCAAGTCCAAGAGTGACGTCATTAATCATTTGCATACTCCGTCATATTTATACGGTACTGGCGGAAGTAAACGCCACTTCTCCATCTACTCGACGTGTTGATTGTTGCATCTCGCTACAGCTCGTAAGTTTCCTTTTTTTTTGACTGCATATAAAGGTCTTTTTTGGAATTATTTGAATCTCTTTGTCATTTTAAATGGCGGTGCGACATCCTCTCTACCAGTTTGACATGCGTATATTTGTTATATAAAGGCCACTTTGATCTATTGCTCAGCTTGCACGAAGTTATGTTCGTTAAGTAGATGTGACATGTGTGTTTTTACTATTGTGTGTGTCAGTGTGAAGTTTGTGGGCTTCACGAGCGTGCTTTTATGTAGCTCGCTCGCACAAAGGGCGTTGGTTCCGCATCTGCACGTTTCAACTCGGCGTCTTTCTTCAATCGCATGCTGATTCCTTCAAAATCTCCGCACTTTTTTTTCTTCTTCTGCGTGATCTTGTTGCACAATAACGCTACCTTTTCGTTTTAGTCTACGCCAACATGTGTGACAAACCCAATATCGAGGAAGTCACAACCTTTGACAAGAGCAAGCTGAAGAAGACTGAGACCCAGGAGAAGAACACACTCCCAACCCAAGAAAGTACGTGCATCTTTTTCCTCATTAAATTGTTGCTTTTCACATCACTGCTGAGTTTTTTTTTTTTTTGCAGCCATCGACCAGGAGAAGTCGGCATAAAGGACCAACATGATGTGCTGTACATTCCGCAAGCCCTTCGGCTGATCTCCACCTGCAATGACTGGCCAAACGTCACCTCTGTCACTTGGCTGTAATCACCTTTAGGCACAGAGAAAAATGACTTGTTCACAGGGTTTACAGTCCCCCCCCCTCTGCGGTTGCATCTTCAGGGGTAGGGAGAGGAGAAGCACACCATGTGCAAACTTACTCTTGCAACGCCTGAAAATGCACCCACAGAAATCTGTTTTTGTAAATCTGGAAGACATGTTTGTTAAATATGCAAATAAAAATGTATAAAGAGTCATTTTTGTGTCTGGTTTGAATTGGATGGGCTCTTGGTTCATATCCCTCAATGTCAAGAGAGAACATTTGGGAAGGTATTTTGATCAAATACATGAAAGCGCTCGCGTAATGTTGCGAAATGCTTTGAGGCTGACAACTACACTACTGTGTTTAGGGGAGGTTTTTTTTTTTTTTTCCCCTGAAAGTGATGACAGCTGCATCATGTGAATGCATCAGCTCATTATGTAACTTCAGCAGGCCTGTTAACAGCTGTGCCTTTTACAATAGGCTCTGCTGTGGGATGGACACAGATTCTCATTCATCCTAGGTCCCGTGAGTGCTATATTTTAATTCAAAGTCTGTTTTAGAATTGCAGGGGGTTATGAGGGCAAGTGTGTCATATATTTAGCTGAGGTTTGACCTTTCCTGCCATGTACACACAGCTAATCTCTCCTCCAGCTGCAGAAACACAATGCACTAGATAAGATCTAAGATTTTCCATATAAAATATGCTGGTGCATGTCTTTAAGTTTTGAAGAATACCTGCCAAACTCAAGATTTGTCGTTGGCGAAACATAAGCACAAGGATTAATGAGTAAATGTAATGAGGGCCTATTACAGGGCAAAGTTGCCACCGTTAAAATCTTTAAATCTTTAGACCTGGGTTCTTAGGTGGCATACAAGTGTAAAAGGTTAACCATATCTGCATAAAGACAACATAGCTGACTTGAATGTGTACTTTATTCTTGATTGACTGCTTCATGTGTGTACACTGTACAAAACACATGACCAATTTGCATAGGACAGCAAGTTAGATAGATGCTAAGCTCCTAAACCAGGGGTGTCCAAAAATTTCCTCTAGGGGCTGCATACAGAAAAAATTAACAATATAAGGGCCATTTTAAAAAAAAAAGCAATTCATCACACATTGTCTATATAATGTGGTTATTAAAAACAATCTTGATATTTCAACGTTTTTTTTTTTAAAACAGGGCCATTTTTTTCACATGTATAACCCTGCCTACAACCGCATAGTTTTTTTACTTTTAATTGCAAATTTTAATTGCATACAGTCGGGCCATGAAAATATGCATGGGGGGCTGCAAATGGCCCCCGGGCCATAGTTTGGACACAAACATTCTAAACTGTTAGATTCCTTGCCAATGAGGAGTCAGGGCTCCTTATTTTTGGTGATATCAATGGTTTGAAATATAAATTAAACAGCAGCAAAATCCATTGGCTTTTCTCTATCTCAGTGGGCGGCAATTTTCTCCCTAGTTGTGAAATGAAATGAAATGTGAAATGTTCCTAGGTTAAGCCACACCCTAAAGACTCGGAATCTTCACGAGTCCCAGAAGAAGAGTCTGAGTCAAGTCTCGAGTCTTAAGTGGACGAGTCGAGTTGCAAGTCTCAAAGATGATCGATTTAAGTCTTTCATGAGTCCTAGCCATGAGTCTTTGCATCAATGCACATTTCGTAAACTGTCAACACACATTAACTATTAATTAATTGTCAAACATATCGAAAACTAGAGCCAATCCAGAGAAACAAGTGTTAATTTTGAGCAGTCTAAATTTACCAAGTAACCACTAAAATAGCTTTGGCACGTTGTTTATTTATTTAATCATTTATTTAATAGTTTAATAATCCAGTCTGCAATTCTAGCAGATAGTAATTACAATTGCCAGAACACCCAACAAATTGGTGTAGTTTTGTGGTTTGCAGGTCAACTAATTGCAAGACGTTTTTCCTCTTGGGTTGGAAGGTTTGGGGGATGGGGCGGTACGGCTAAGCTAAGGAATGTTATTCCAGTTAAGACATGATTTGGGGGATGTGCCTATGGTGAGGAAGCACTTACTGAGGCAACACAACTGTCCTCCCTCCCTCTCTCTCTCTCTCTCTCTCTCTGCGACTGAAATGTTCTCAGCAGCACGGATTTAAAAAATGTCACCTGTTCAATTTAACAACTGCAATGAAATCTGAACTAGCTTGAAAACTGCTGCTCAACAAAAATGATTCTGCCCCTCTTGAAATGGCAAGTTTGGGGCTGACAGCCAGAACAGAAACAGGAAGAGGAAGTCTGACAAACACATACAAAGGAAATGACTCCAAAAAACAGCACAATAATGAATCTGAGACCAGGTTATTTATACAGATTCGTTTCACATGCGAGTCACTGGTCTGTAGCAAAATATACATGGCAAAAAAAAGAACACTCTCCATTCTATCCAATGAAACATATTCAGCAGAATAATTATACCAATGAAACAGATTGAGCTCCAAACTGAAATTGCAGCCATTTCACTGCATTTAATTTATACAGCAAAGATGAACAGCGTTTGCAGCAAGAACAAAGGAAAGAACAATTCCTCTTTGTCGTCATTATCATTCTTGGTGGGAAAAATCTGTGCTGCTATTGTGTGATTGGTGGACACAAAAGTTGAGGGTGTGAGCCTTCCAATCCAGTCACTACAATGGCTTTGTGTGACCCAAACATTCCTTCTGCATTACATTAACTTTAAATTCGATTTCCCTGAGACGTACTCAAATAATAACCTTGGTGCTGAGTTTGATAAGAAGTAGATATCTTCAATGTTTTATCTCAGTTAAAGACATAACAAAAAAAGTTGCCCAACCAATTAGTTCCTATCTACAATTTAACATAATAGATATAATTAACTTGCATTTTTTTGTTTTGCTTTTGGTGGCTTTTGTACTACCGAAGTGCGGCGCAAGGCGAACAGCCAAGAGCCTTTCTGGCTTGTTATGTGAAACATAAGAGCTCACTAAGTAAGGGTGGAAGAGACTGTGGAGGCAGGACATTCCAAAACACTGAATCACATCAAGTTGTTAAAAAAAAAATCTAAACAGCTTAAAAGCGCCTTCTCTTTAAAGCAAATGGAAACCAACTAAACTCTTTGTATACAGTACAAATGGGGGTTCAGGACTGTTTTTTTTCCGTAGACCTCCCTCCACTTGGCATTTACTTGATGCATTACAGAAACGATGTAAATATTTCTAAATGTTTTTTTGTCACTGTATTCATTTGAATTATTAATGCAAATCATGAATAGCAGGCTTTATAAGAGTTGTCTGCACATGCATATATATATATATATATATATATATATATATATATATATATATATATATATATATATATATATATATATATATATATATATATATATATATATATATATAAATATATGAAAGAAGGTTTAATCAGGCCCTCAAGATGATTTTCTGAAGATTTCTTAGCAGGCTTCCTGGTGCACCAACAAATCTAAGAGTCCACAAAAAGTCTTAGGTTTTACAAGCAACGCAAAGATCTGCGCTGCAAATTATAAGCTGAAATAACTTGCTCACCGCTTCACAAAACAGGTGCATTAGTATTAGCATTTAGCTTCATCGTGCTACTGCTCAGCGCAGGTAAAATCATCCTGAAGAGATTCCCAATGGATGGGGGTCGCAATCCGAGCTCAACTGCTAGCACATAGCTCCAATGTATTTGACATGACCTCATTACTTCATGTTTTTTTTTAAATATATATCGTTACGTAGCTGACACCTAGTGTCCAGAATGAGACACTACAGTACCATTTTATTCTGTTCCAAGTCTTTGGCGTTCTTGCAGTTGTTCAACCACAGATTTTGATTGGGGCCTTTTCCTTCCTCTGAATATTTATCTCTGATTGTATTTAATTGTTTATCTATTATGTGTTGTATACAAAATTTCCATTTGTTTCATGCACCGAAAAATGTAATTTTCCTGTCATTAAACTAGATTTGCTGATACATGCAAAACACTTGTTAAAAGCACACATACCCCCTGAAGTGCCTTCAAGTGTCCCCACTGAAAACCACACGTCTAACAAACTGAACTACTGTGTGGAATTTGTTGAACGGAACGCATAGTTGATAGCGCTCGCTAACTTATTCTGTTCCATGCACGGAAAAAGTTGGTTACACGTTTATTGTGCCTTCTGCCGTTGATTGTAAGAGCATTTATTCATTCTGTTCTTCACTTTACATTGCTGGAATGAATAACTAAAAATTAATTCAAATTTTCAAACAAAGTAAGCGTAATTGAATAATTTGCTATTGGTCGCTAACCAAAGCCACGGCATCCTGGCAGAGGAATTACCGCCTTGAGGGTATCCATATGAGACAAAGAACATGTAGCTAAACAGGTCTGAACGGATGACGACTATTATACAAATTCTTCTTCCCACGAAGCTTCAAGCACGCTAGTATTTTTGTCAAATGTTTTCAGGTCCCCAAAAGACACACAGTATAATATATGTACTCTTTCCTTAACTCAGGGGTGTCCATACGTTTATTCGAGGGGCACATAGGTCAAAAAAGGAGGACTCAGGGGCCACTTTAAACTTCGGCTTTATCAAACATGCTAAAATCAAGCAATTAAAATACATGATTTGATAAACCACTACATAACATTTTGTTGATGTTTATAAGGAGAACATTTAAGAATTTGTCAATGTTTTGCAATGGCCACCTGCACAGCATCCCAACTAGATGAGAGCCACACTTGTAGAGAACAGAATCCTAAATCCACCTCCAGATTCATAACCAAGACAAGAGCAAATTTTGCTTCTAAATTTCAATAATCTTTTTTCACCTATGTTTGGAGGAGAAATTGTGACTATTAATTTAATAGTAAATAATCGTATAAATATAATAATTTATTATCATTTTTGCATATTTAGTATTTACAGTAGGTAAACAAATTCATTATATATATATATATATATATATATATATATATATATATATATATATATATATATATATATATATATACTGTATATATATATATATATATATATATATATATATATATATATATATATATATATATATATATATGTGAAATTACTATTATGATATAATTAACTTGCCTTAACCATAACCCTGCCGAATGGCATTTTTAGTTTATACCAAGGGCCACTGAAAAATGAATGGCGGGCCGCAAATGGCCCCCGACCCACAGGTTGGACACCACTGTCCCAATCATGACGCTTTTTTTTTTTAACCCAAAATGGTGCTAAAAGACATAACTCGCTGCATTTATTTCAAGTATGATAGCAATGCTTTTTGAGACACAAAAGCACAATTGACCTTTTTTCTGACATGCGGCGGCCATTAAGTGGAGCATAAAAAAGGAAGCTCCTAGAAAGTAGCAAAAAACAGACAGTGCATTTGGTGAAAGAGGAACAAACTGAAGGTGAACTCAACCGTCTCAGCCAGGCCAGCCGCTCATTTTCTAGTTAGCGCAGAACTGATGCACTGAGCAAAAACCTTGTTTCTAGTTCAACCCGTATCACGTGGGAGCTCAGTAAACCACATACACCTCATTTTTGTTAGTACTGTACGATGACACATCTAGTTTGCTTTTTCTTGATTTTACCCATTAACAGATCAGTTGCTATAATATGTGTCATCACTTGTTATTAAAGGTAGAAAGGGATGTTGACAAGTGGGGCAGAATTGTTCCACTGTCTCATTAACCAAATTTAACCTGTTTGTGGGCCAAAACTGGCCCGCGGGCTGTATGTTTGACACCCTTGCAGGGTTTGGACAGGTATTAAACTCAAAGAAATCAATTTGAAAATATTCTTTCAATATTATGTTATATGCAGCTCATTATTGTGAATGTAGCAGTATAATCCACCTTTTTTTTTTGCCACTTGCTGAAAATCACATCACATTTGCTCTCGGTTCGAGTCATGACCAATTAGAAGTCAGCCTGCAAACGTCATGTGACAAAACTTTGAAAACAGAACTAAAACCCCGAGAAATGGACATATGCTGACAGGAAGAAGATTTAGCTAGAAATAGGCCCTGTGTTTAAGTTACTAGAAAAACAAACCACCAGCCTAGCTTCTTCTTCTTCAGGGTATTTTGTGATGAGGGGGGCTTAAAAGTGTACTTGAGTAATTCAAGAATCTTAAAAAAATGTTTGGGATCATTTTTCCTTCCATGAATTAGTGTACATGTCCAAAAATAACGTCAAGCCGATCTCAGCTACAATGGTTATTGCTCTAAATGACAGTAAAACATGACAGAAATTCAATGAAAAGCCCAACTTCAAAATAAAAGCAGTTTAGCAAATAAGATATGGACACGAATGCCTTAGGTTGCTTGGTAGCATTTTGCGATGTAATACTGTAGCTCGACTGGTCTTTCTACCGCAACTGTCGGGAGCAACCAATACAAAAACACAACTTTTTTCTGATATCACATTCCATTCCCATTTCAAGGCGCTAATAAACAATTTAATTATGCTGGCATTGACATACGGCACTTGTCAGTGTTTATCGGTGGCTGTGGCTCCGTTATAGCTAGCATAAATTAGTCGCAAGCTAGCAGTGTTCAATTGCTCCATATAGGCTTTTGTGAATAAATGATGTTGCACACTTAAATGCTTAAGACTCACACAGTTGCCATTTTTACCAATCACTCAAATTTGGCAAATTTGGCTCATAGACCATAAATTTTGAAGTAGGGTTTGAAGGAGGAGGAAAGTATTGTGCTGCCAAGTACAATTTAAATTTAAGAAAAAAAGCAGTCATTAAAATTTTATAAAGGTTGGTCATTCATAATTAAGTGGATATTTATGATTTCATTCTGTGTTTATAATGACTGTTCACCAAGCGAAAACGTTTATATTTTTCAGTCGATCTAAATACTCAATATTCGAGTCAAATATGCAGTCAGATAACCAATTATGAAAAGCATTCAATAGCCGCAGCCATATATTGTATCGCTCGATAGTGGGGCCTCTACATTTTAATAAACTACTTCATCTGATAGTGGGTCACAAATTCTCATTAAAATAATAACACACACAAATAAATCACTTGAAGGCTGCTCTCAGGCACAATAAATCACTGTTGTCACTTTGTATCAGTCTGGCTGCAGAGGTCACACATTTACACCAGGCAGCCAATCAAAGACACCATTTATTTTTTTTTTTTTACAAAGCCTTTCTTCCCTTAGGAGGATTCACATGATTCAAACTGTCTTGCAACCTCTGTCTTCCCTCTTTTGCACATGCAGGGACGTGAAAGTCAGCTCACTTCCTCTTGTCTTTCTGTCAGGCTTGTTCTGCACCATAGTTTCTTACTCAAGCTCATTCTTGAAACTTGCTCTCGTCTTAACATGCACCGCGCATACTGTACTGTATGTACCGAGACATCGAGGGGTGGCTTTGTTTGCGCTGTTCACAGCTGGAGAGCTACTGTGCACACCGAGCCGGTGCCTTTCTCCTCCTCCTCTGCTTAGAGGTTGCATGCACATGTCACTTTCAATCACATAACACCGCGTTGCCGCCGGCACACATCTGCCTAATTCAGACTTGGATTGAATAAAAAAATAAATAAAAAAAAACCTTCAACTCAAAAAAGCTGATATATATATATATATATATATATACCAAAATGTTATTACTGAAGTTGAATCCACAAAATCCTATTTGCCATCATGTTTCCATCTTTGCAAGTCAAGTTTAGCTTCTGTCTTTCCCTGTTTTATAGGTGCGACCCTGTGATTGTGCAAGCTTGAAAAAAAGAAAGATTCAGTCATTCGCCTGTTGCACACAGCCATGTTGCGTAACAGGAAGTGGGTTTTAAAGTCTTTTTTTTGTGTGTCAAGCACAGCTGGTGACTTCAAGGTAGTGGTGAATGCACGAATATTAGATTGATGTGAATTTCCACCTGACATTGTCGTGAATGTTTGATTTTTATTCATAATGAAGGCTATTTTGCTAATTACTGTATTTCATAATGTGTTGAGGCAGCGACATTTTTCTGTCAGCAAGCAGCTCGTCTGAGGAATGCGCTTATCTGTATTTAACATGCCAAAACTAGAAGCATGCACGATGAGCACAGGCATGTGTTGACAGCGTCTTACGATGCTTTGCAAATACTTGAAGAAATGTTTCCTTTTTTTCAAGAGGAGGTGGTGTAAGACATCAAGATGTAGTTGGGTTCAAACCAACTGTGACAGCCGTTTCATGGCAATCACGCTTTTTGACGAAGAATGATATGGGGGAAAACTCTGCAAAATGTTGATGAAAACGTAGAATATTTGGTATTTTTGTGAGATCGTTGCCAAGATGAATTGAATGAGCGGAATATTTACAATTTTGAATGAGATTTTTTTTTTTCCATTGGAAATGAATGGGAAGAATAACATTATTATTATTATTATTAACAATGTAGATGACAATGAGTATGATAATAATAAAAATTACTATTCTAATTGTTTTTATTTTAACTATAATCAGAGTTACAATAATGCTTTAAGCAGCCACACAATTAAAAAGAACACTGGATTTTAATTGAGATTTAGTGCCAGAGTTTTATCAAATTTTGGACTTTATAAAGATAATACCGCTCAGTTTAGCAATAACAACAATCTTAGCTGCAGCTAGAAACCGGAAATGAAATTTTTCTTTTCTTTTTCATAAGGCTTGGTTGACGGACGCATACTTAAGACCAAACAATGTCGCCATACTGAGGAGCTGATGATTGCAACAATAATGGAGGAATTAAGTTAAGCTGATGTTGGACCATGATTTATTATGTTGGGGTCATGCATGTTCTTTGAGCACTGAGATGAAAGGGGGTCAGAACAGGGAACACAGTCTGCACATTTTTAAATGGGTAAATGATGCTAATGAAAGCAAATTCAAATAATGATTAATAGCCTGAAAAAAGTGCTGCCCAATGAAAAATGCACATATAGATGCAGCAATTGCTGAACTGAGCTCGAGTGAGGTCTTGGGGATATATTCTGGGGTACGTGAAGGCATCTCAGGGGGTACGTGAGATTTTAGCAGTTACGGTATCAGTGAATCTATTTTGTTGTGTTTTTTTTCTTCCATTCTGTCACGCTACAGCATGTTTGCTTTTCAAATTGAGAGCAAATGAATAGGAACATGAAGCAAGTAATTCCCATAGTCTTATAATGACTCTTTGGCAAAATTTTAATGTCTTCAGTTTGTGAAGTTTTGTACCAATGCATTGAGATACCACAACAAATGTAGTTCCGAAGTTTATAATCCAAATAAGACACAGATGACCCGGCATCTGTAATTTCATCCCAAAATGTTTTGTGCTGGTTAGGGGATACTTAGCTGAATGAAAAGGTGAAAACTATTGCTCTATATTATATTACAAATAGGAGAGTCTGATTTTGAAGTCCCACTGTGTCATGAAGTGGCAGGAAGCGCAAAGAGGGAAGGGAAGTGAAAGTCAATTCACCAAAATACTTTTACGGTTGTATTGTAGTGTGACGATAAACGTCCGCATCACACTTGCCTAATATTCCTAAAGGAGGGTGAAAACAAAAGTGAAGCCACGTTAAACACGTGGCATTATTTCTTACAGAATTAACGATACTCTATCAAGTTTCGGAAATCCCATGGAAAAAAAAAACAAAAAAACAATGAGTCACTTATCAAGCCCCAGGAGGAGTGCAGGACTTCCTCATCGAGCCTTCATCCCCACTGTGTTGCACTTGATGCTGTATTTGTAATGCGAGGAGGACAGGCGGAAGATGTCCAGCTGAGGACGAGTTGCAAAGTGCACTTATTTGTCACAGGAGTCATACTAACGCAGGGTGTGACCTTATAGTCCAAGTGGGCTGGGGTCTCAGGGCTCAAAATGTTTGAAAGCCTTGGATGGATATATGATTGTAAATTGAAATTATGGAGTGGATATAAATAACTGGCGGGTATCAAGGGATCTGAGAAAAACCTCATGTGCTACTCTTTTATTTATTTTTGATTCATTGGCATAGCAGCCACGAGAATGGAAGACAGAAGCCTTTTATTTGATTAGGTATTGTAAACATAAGTGACTTGATAGGCCATTTATTGTTATTAAGTGAAATATCAAAACAATTTGACCTCCATCGTTCTTCTTTACATATGTTAGCTTTTATTAATTGATAGAAATCCCACGTTACTGTTGAGATTTTTGCACTTATTAACATTTAAAGCATAAAACACGATGGACAAGTAAGAGATATTTGAATGTGCCACATCGTTAGCAGCTAGTGCTAATACTGGAGACTAATTGACTAGCAATCGAACATCAAATCAAATGTATTTAAATGAATTAAATAAAATTGAATATGATTTTTAAAAGCCAGTCTGTTGATGTTGGTAGTGATGTGAAGGCAATAAAAATTACTTTGCAGGATTCAAGCTAGCCAATCCGCCACCACCACAGCTTTGAAGGCTAATTTCAAAATAAAAGCATTAATTGCAATGATGTCTATGATTTATAAAAGTAAGTTGTCCAGTTGTCCATCTTAGTTACACAGAAGGGAGTGCATTTGTTTTATTTGATAAAATCGAATTTGGGACATTTTACATCAATTATGAATCATAGTTAATGAGAATTTCGATTCATGTAAATCATTCTTTTGTTATTCTTCTACTGGATATGTTTGATCAATGCCCCACTGGGCCCCTATACAAGTGCACTATAACTGCAAAAATTGCAAAAGTGCCATTTTTGATTCAATTTTGTACTTTTTGCACAGTTTTTTTTTAAATATCCACCAAACCATCCATCCAAATGAACAACAACAAAAACTAAGCACATTTTAACTTTTCACACGGGAGTAAAAATCTGAAAAAAAAATAACTAATTATATACCTTCGGCCTCCATTAAGCTATCTAAAAATACATAACCTCGTAGCATATTTTATTAGCGCACTCTTATTTCAGTCTGTCTTGCAGACTGTGCGTGTCACATCCCTGCTGAAGACAGGATGTGGTTGCGTACGCGCATTGCAAAGTCACCCATCAACTGTCATGTGTCTCCTTTTATAGTAAAAGCCTTGCTCTTGATCACTCTGAGTGGATGAGAGCGTGTCTCAATGTTGACAGGTGGGGGCGGGGAAACCAATAATGCCATTCAGTCTTATCAAATTAGAACGTATTGTTTGAACGCTTGTCTGAATGAGTTCTTGTGGAAGGGAAGGGGTGTCGCCTATGCAATGCTTAGGTGAACGAGGCCTACAGTTATTTGAGGCATGCGTGAGATGTTTTTGTAACCCAACACTTTTAAAACAGCTTACCAACGGAAAATCAAACAATCAATTGCCCGGACCAAAAGAACGCCCCAAAATGATGATCACACTATATTACATGATCACAGCCATATAAATATTTTTTCTTTACAGCAAAAATCATACAAAAGATGAAACAAATCAATTAAGCCGCAGTCAAATCGTTTAATTTCATGACTGCGTTTGCCACCCAGCCGACTAAACACTTCTACAAGTTAACGGCTGATTTGGTTTCTTTCTTGCATGTTGGCACAGGTTGCCCCCTGGTGGTTAACCGATCACTGTGCAGTAAAATTGCCCAAAATAACATTGAATAAAATAAGCAAACAGGCTACGCTCAAAACCATTTTTGATTCATCCGAAGAGTTTTCAAATGGTTCTACTCATACTAACAAAAGAGTCTCAAGTATATTAAAATACGTTTTAAGCTACACATTGTCAAACAATCAAGACTCATTTTATTGGTTCCCATTAAAACTAAGTGAACGATCAGCAGTCAGTCGCTAATGTTAAGCTTTTGATGGTTTTGACAGCTTTACTACACCGAGCGACCCTAAAGGTGAACTTCGGCAACATGGAATTAGGTGTCCAGATGTCTTTTAGCAGCTTTAAATTACACGGGAGCCACATAAAAGCTACAAAACTCACATGGGCACTTAAGCAACTCAGGAGATTTTTTTTTTTTTACATGACCCTGACTTGATTTATACCAAACATCATCCCTTTATAAACATATATATTTACATCCATGTTTAAAAACACTCGTAATCATTTGATTAGCTAAAAAAAAATCACTGGTTTGAGACATTTTCCATTTAAAGATGTTCAAATTCATATTGGGTGAGAATAAATGATGATTAAAAGTGTGATCAAGCTTAAATCAAGAAAATACATTTTACAGTATACAGTGGGGATTTTTGTATCTCAAAGTTACTGTAATTAGATGAGATTGATTAGACCCATTTTGTCATCAATGTATGAATTACTTGATTTGAAATGTCGATATTTGGTGAAATTGATTAACATGTTGTATTAATTGTTTGTTGTTTGTCAACCCCCAAATGTTCTCTTCATTCTTATAAGTGGCCCCACTAATTTAAACAAGGCATTCTGGTTAAAATTTCATTTGTGAGTTAGAATACAAGAAAATGTGCCTGTTTTTATAGTCACACGCCTGATTGCGTTTACTAGTGGAGTGCCCCCTAGTGGCGAGTAAAATATGTTCAAACTCCAAATCAATACTTTGATTGCGTCTTCTTCTGTCTCCCTTTGTTTATTTGGAGATTGCCCCCTGGTGGCTAGAAAAACAACTTTTGATAACGTGGGAAAGTAGTAGCACCTTATATTACCCGAAAATTACGGTATAAAATCTAATTAACTCAATATATGTTGTGTTTTCTCTCAAATTTACGGTATTCAATTATTAAAGGGAATTCTCTATCTCATTAAACATGTTTCGGACTGAACTTGTGAGAGGCCTTGGACAATTATCAGTTACAGCTCATCCCATGATCAAGCAAAAGCACACATCAAGCGAATGCATGCAACCTTCTCCCAGAAAAGGTAAACCTGAATCCAATTTTCAACCTCTTGCAGACCTGAGGTAGGAATTCCATGCGGTATGTGTATTGGGTTTCAGCGAGGAGACTTAATCCCCACCCCGCTTACAAACCCACCCCTACTTCACAACCAACCTAGTCCTTCTCACTTCTATATTTCCAGTGAGGAAAGAGCAAATAATGGAACACTGAATAGTGCCGCAGCTTTGAAGGGAGAAACTTTTTTTTTCTTCTTCCCTGGAGCAGCCTTTGTCGTGGGTGTAAATGCAAGGCAGTGTAGACCGTGCAAATAGAAAAGCGTGAGAGCCACGCTTGCACGGGAGCAATTGAAAGGACCTCTTAACAAGCAGCACAAAAGCCAGTCGGGTGAAGGAGCGATGAATCCAATCATTGTCATCAGTGCTCTTTTGCTCTTGCTCCGCGTCTCATCTCAAGGTGCAGAAGCACAAAGGTGAGTTTTTGAAGCCTTGAGAGCATTTATGTTCGATTCTACATTTGCTTGAAGAATACCCAGAAGCGGAACTCGGCCCTTGGACTGTAGGTTCCTAACCCATGTTTTAAATCTTTACAGCAACTTTTTAGTTCTTTAATCATTACAATGATACGGTTCCAAGTGTGAGTTAAATGGGGCGCGGGAGGCTAATACCTAAAATGCACCTGTCACTCTCCCATGGTCTATTTTGGTTGATTTAACTCCTGTCTCAGATTCCTCAAGTCCCGCCGGAGCCGAGACTGTTGTTAGGGGGGTTGCTTCCCGACACCACAAAACCGAGCCGGATGGATGTCGAAATTTCACGGCGACACATCCTATTATGCATTCCTGAAATGAATTTCAATCTCTGGGGGGCCAAGACTTCGTTTACTACAAGTTCTAAATATACACCTGTAACGTTATCTCTTTGCGCTGTACATTATTCTAAATGCGATGCCTGATGCGCTGATGCCAGCACGGAAGTGGAGGGAGATGCCGGCTGACAAAAACAGAGTACGCTAGAATATCACTCGGAGGAACGCAGACCTCCGCCAAGGCTATAAAGTCGTGGCGCGCATTACTCGGGTTTGTTTGTCCATCTGTTGAGAGCCAACGTCTGAGATCATACGAATGGATGGAAGGGACATTTTTTTACCCGAGATGCCAAGGACGGTCCCATTGATGGTTTGCGTTGGCCTCACATGAAGTTTTGAAAAAAACACAGGGCCGGTGTTCCACTATTGCAAAAAAGGAAAATGTGAATGAACTTAGAGGACCAATAAATGGAATGTCCAATATTTTTAATGTGAGGGCTACTTACAGAAAGACAAATGCGGGAAGGGCAACTGTGAAATTGTTTGACTTTAAAGGGGAAGTCAACCCAATTTTTTTTTTTTTTACAATGTTTTATGCAGTGTCACTAGTACAAATATATTCTGATTTATATTACATTTGTGGAATTTTATCCCCTTGGTGTCCAGGGATTTTTTTTTTTTACCACCCAAGCCTTGTTATCACCCAACTTGGGCTGGGTTTGAAAGGGTCATAACATCGTCAAATATAAATATATATTTACTTTCAATTCCTCAAAATATCCTATCCATACGGCCCTATCCACACATATATACTTTTTTTTTTTTTTTTTTTTGGGGGGGGGGCTACACCCCCTTTATGTACAAAAATTGTAGAAATGTGATAATAGCAAAAGTAACTATGCTGTAAATTTGTATGTTTATGAAATTGAAATAGGAATATTTATCATGTCATAATTATGACTTTTGAAGACTTTTACATTATGGGCATCCAGGCTAAGCTAATCATCAAAGTCATTTAAAGGCTTATAAATGTCATAAGTTGGTCGCTAGCAGGGGTTTTGGGGTGTCAACACAAAAATTTCTATTGTGCCCCAATCACGAGTTGCACGAGTTCACGGCTGCAAATGGCCCCCGGGCCATAGTTTGGACACCTCTGTTCTAAATGGCAAAAGTGAAAATAAACTCACGGGATTCGATTGTTTACTTTATGTGTAATCCTGCAGCAAATACAAGACACTAAAATAAAAGGGAAAAAAAAGAAATTAACAACTGCAAAACCATCAGTACTAGAATGGCACTCGAGATTCATCTACCAATCAATTTTCATTTAAGAAAACCCTGACGAATCACCATAATCTACTTTTGTTCATGATGACCAAACAAAGAAACAAGCGTGCACTTAGTGCTTAGCAGTGGTAATAAGATGGTGTGGAAGGTGTCAAGGTGCAGGAAGCAGGAAGGAGTCTGATTAGGGTGATTTTCACCCTCTATAAGCAACATCCTGTCAACTGATTGTTACTCCATGGGGAATCCTACTTTTATCACCAGAGGGAGCATGTAAGGAGATGCCTCGCTTTGACTGTTTTTTTCCACACTATTTCTGTAATGAGTCTAAAAAAACCCTGCAACTTATCCTGTGAATGTGTCGCTATCACCCCTTCCCCCACTCCTTAGCTTCCATTGAGCTACATGTGTTTCAATGTCAAGAGGACATTTTGCTCGAAGCACCAAATGCAAAATTCTTCATGTCGGCTATAAATATTGGCCCGACATTAAGATTACACGTCTTACCTTGAACCTCTCTGCTCCTCTACAAAGGCAGCTCAGACAAGTTTCTACGGGAAACCAACCAGGTGTGTGTCGCTATGGAAGGAGGCTGGACTGTTGCTATGGCTGGAAGAAAAATCACAGAGGCCAGTGTGAAGGTAGGAAAAGATTGAATCATCCATATATGAATTTTAGAGAAATAAAACAAGGGGGTTAATTACCTTGGTTCCAAATATCAAATATATGATAAACACTCTAAGATACCCAGCCTGTTTTCAATGGCTGAAATAGTTTTTTTTTCAACCAAGTAAGCCAAACCAACATAAAATTTAGTCAAAAAAAAATGAAAGGAGTTACTAACACAATTTAGCAATAACTTGCGACATGTTCCACTTCATTTGCTCCCAATTTGAAAAGAAAAACGCACAGTTGCGGGCAGGGCATTAAAAAGCATTGAATTATATTTGCTGATACCTGCAGCCGCTTTCTTAAAATAACAAGTACCCCCTTCACATAGCACTAGAGTCACTACATAAGCAAAAGGGGACTTCATGTTCCTCTTAATGTGCTCTTAATTTGAATTGAAAAATGCAACGTTTCTGTCAGGGTACTAAAAGCACTAATTAGATTTGCTGACACCAACAGAAGCTTTTTTAAAATGTCACATATGCCCTGAAGAGCATTCATGTAACTGCATGTATACTCGTACCCCCTTTTGAGAATCACCATATAATACAGTTTAGCAATCAGTTTCTTCATGTTACAATTAATTTGTTTTTATTTAGAAAAAGAAAAATGCTGTTTCTGTCAAGGCAAAAGCCTTAGTCAGATTTACTGATGTACGCAGAATCTGTTAAACTATCATCTCCAACCCAAAAAGTTGGGTCAAATGGAGCTTGGGTCAAACAAACAAAACAACCCAATTTTGTGAAAAGGTAATTATTAGCGAACTGAAGTTGTGGGTTCTTAACTGACACCTTAACAACTAAACATATTTGGTTGTTCCCTTTTTGACCAAAGTCATTTTAGCGTAACTTTATGAGCACTTATCTTGTAATCATAATTGGTAATGGTCTTTGTTATGTTCTCTCTTCACGATACATCCCAATACAAGTCAAAGAGATGCATACATTTTATCAAGATATTTTGTTTCGACTGCGTGTGAGCGTCTTGGTAAAGGCCATTCTCCATGCACAGTCTGCATGGAGAAGCAAAGTCCATCAAGGATATGGCTTTGGAATTTGGTGTGGAATAACTTCACCTCAACCACATCAAACCACAAAGGCTCCTTTTGGACAACCTGTAAAAGCCATTAATTTCCATTTTCTCCCCTTTTTCTGAGTCACCGTTCTGTCAAAACGGCACCGACACAGGATTGGGGGAACAAAGTCGACCCATCTGTTTTCAAGTATTTTATACGCACACCAGATGCTGCCACTGACATTGTCAAACAGCTAATTATCCAACCAGCCTTGTTATTGAGTAGAAACACAACTGCTGCAATATTCCCTATCGCTGTTACATATTTAAAGCTGCACAAGCTTAGCGTTAAAATGGTTAAAAGGGAAGTCCAGTCAAAAAATTTCATTTGCTGTAGTCTGAAGGTGAGTTTTGACTAGATTATGATTAGATCCAAAGGTGACATTGCACACAAAAAAATCATTCCTTACAAATGCCAGGTTAACCCACACAAATGTGATGATGATGTCACGTTTGATAACAACCAATCATGGCTCAGCACGCTAACATCACATGACCTAACTCAGAAAACAGCTGTGATGTCATTTTCAGTCAAAAGGATGAACAAAAACGGCTTCCTGAAATAGCTATCGTAAAGAAAAGTATAGACTTGACTTCCCCTTTAAGTCTTGGGTGACGCCAAGCCATCCCTAAAGTCCAATAAAAATCTATAGACACACTCTAAAGTCTTACTAAAATAGTCATACTCATATTCCATTGTCCACCTACACAAAATGAGAGTTCTAGTTTCTTAAACCTTGCCTGAACCCATGAAAATATTCTATGTGGTTTTACTATAATCCATCCACTCCTCATTCTAAGAATATAAACATGTGTGCGCTTCTTCATGCGGAATGTTTTTTTTTTTTTTCAGCTCAGTGCGAGCCAGGCTGCAAGCACGGCGAATGTGTTGGACCCAACAAATGCAAGTGCTTCCTGGGATACACGGGAAAAACATGCAATCAAGGTGAACAGCTCGGTCTTAGTTTTGGATCAAACGGTGCTGTTCCTGGTTTAAAAAACACACTTTTTTCACGCTTTTGAAGATTTGAACGAATGTGGCTTGACTCCTCGTCCGTGTGAACATCGCTGCATGAACACCCATGGCAGTTACAAATGTTACTGCCTCAACGGATTCACTTTGATGCGTGATGGATCCTGCGGCAGTGAGTCTTGTCCAGCTACAGTCTTTGCACGTCATCGTGTGTAAGATTTTTGTAAAGGTTTGTTTGTTTTTGTTGTTATTGCTGAACATGCACGTTAGATTCCAGGACCTGCTCGCTGGCTCATTGTCAGTACGGCTGTGAGGAAGTTCAAGGCGAAATTCGCTGCCTCTGCCCCTCGGCGGGGTTGCAACTGGCACCAGATGAGAGGACTTGCGTAGGTGAGGACAAAAAGGCATTTTCAAAGAAACTCTTGTTTTGCGCCAAAAAAACAACAACAAAAAACATTTGTTTCACATATGGCGCAATCAAAGACAGATCAAAGAAGGATGTAAGAAATAAAGAGGAAGCTCAGGATACAAAGACGGGAAGGAATTGACTTTGGCTTGATGCCAATGCATTGGGAAATGCGGCTTTATGCAAAGTGAACAACTACATAAAGTTTCTATTATGCAGCTATGCATGCTTGGCTGGTAAATCAGAGGGAGGTAATTAGGTTTGGAGTTCCATAACACTTCCTGGGCTTAAACAGAGCCAATTTGGCATGGATACAACTAAAACAAGGGGACACACAAACATGAGCAAAAATGTTGTACATGATCATCATGATCAGCCTATTTGTTACCATTGCAGGTATTTACAAGGCACAAAGACAGATGTACTCATGATGATGGTACACATCTGGACAAATGGAGTCTTGCCTGAAGGCATAATAGTCTCACTCGCGTTAGTAAACCAACAGTCACTGGCATTATTTATGCAAAAATGTGCACGCTAATACAAGATGTATGAGTAGTTTCATACAGAATTTTACACTTTCATCTTTGACCAATCAGGTGTAACTTTAAAAGCAGTAGTATCACAATAGTATTTGTAATACATACCACTGAAAAAAAGTGGTGCAACAATTAATCAATTAATCAACAGCTAATCCACCATAGTAATCAATAAATATGTTTGATGATTAATAGAAAATTGTCGAAATCCTCCTTCAGTCTCTCAAAAGTTATTATTATTAGTATTATTATTATTATCATCATCATTATTCGTCATAGTAGTAGTAGTATTCAACAATATTTACATTTACTTTGGTCCTTAATGAAACAGACCGATTGGCATTGCGTTGATTTCAAATGAAACATTTACAAACATCTGCTTTTATTTTGGAAAACAATGATCAACATTTTTGCCAATTTTCTGACAAATACTAATACGATAAAATACAAATCAAATATTATCATGCTTGAATGTAAACTTAAGAGCACAGCTGTATATACGTCACTATTCACCACTAGTTGCCAGACATACACTTTAGGGCACCTTATAGGAAAACCTTATACAACTTATAGCCTTTCCTCCCAAAAAAATACCTAAAGCCATTCTCAAATGGCAAACTTAACAGAATGTCTGCAGGTATCGGCATCTCTAATAGAATCATTTTCAAATTAAGAGCAAATTATTTGGAACATGAAGCAACTTCTCTAAATGTTGTTATAGTGACTCCTTTTCAACATGTCTATGCACTTAATTTGTTTATTAATATGTATATATGTATGTATGAATGTTTTTTTTCATCCAAAACTTGTTTGCACGGGTAAACCTATGCACATTTATGTGAAATATGACTTCCATAGCATTATTATATTATTGTGTAGGTGATTCAGCTGACACTATTTATAGGTTACAGCGCGTCTATATTAACATCAAGAGGAGGAAATAACTTTTAACCAGCTGCTACTCTGGGGATATGAATGTTACGATTGATCCGATGACATGGCATTTTGATTTCCCTGCAGATATTGATGAATGCATAAGCGGAAGCAACCTTTGTCCATATAATAGGCAATGCGTGAACACATTCGGCAGCTACTTCTGCAAATGCCAGGACGGATTCGATCTGAAATACGTCGATGGCAAATACGACTGTGTAGGTAAGGTATGCCCGAGATCATTCGGGATTGACTCCTGTGGTCGTTTATGGTCCTGAAGGTACAAAAAGCCCTCTCCCGATTTCCAGACCTTGATGAGTGTACGTCCGGCGCCAACAAGTGCAGCCATCAAGCCGTCTGTTTGAACACTCAAGGGTCGTACAAGTGCAGGTGCAAGTCGGGCTACCGAGGCAACGGCTTCCAATGCTCCGGTGAGATCCCACATACGATATACTTCTACAGGATTACAAACCAACTAGTCTCAGGGATGACATCTGATATGTCCTAAATTTTCAACAACAGATGCCTTTTCTTTCCTTGACATTCTATCGGACTGACAGACATTTTACGGCTACATATTTTTGGTTTGACTATTAATACATCACCAGTTCGTCCGTGACTGATTTCCTGCTTTCAGCGCCAGTAAAAGTTTTGCAGATGTTAGAAGGTGAGAGCCAGAGATTGTCAGCAAACTTGAGTAAATAAGTTACTGTTTGACAATTGAGGAGAAATGGGAAGACTTAATGTGTGACACTTGATGTATGATTGTGAGTGATTTTTGGATGAATGAATGTTAAATATACACATATACTGTATATATATTTTTTAAATATATATATAGTTTGTACATACCAAAGAGATCAAATTGAAACTAAAGGCAAACATAACAAAAACTGTACTCTGTTCGTAAAGGAATAGCCCTTTCAAGTGTTCATGTATTGTATTATATTATATTATATTATATTATATTATATTATATTATATTATATTATATTATATTATATTATATTATATTATATTATATTATATTATTTTGCTACAAAGATATATGTATAAACATAACATATAATTGTCTATGAATACTCTAAATGAATATACCAATATAGATATACACATAGCATAGCGTATATACGCTTCATAAATATCAATATAAAAATATACTTAAAATCATAAACAAATACTAGTTACATTCATATTCCCACAAATGTGACACAATGCAAATAAGATAATATAGTATCCTGTGAATGCATGTACTAGAGTGCTATTAATAAAGGCACATAAAATTGTATATACACATACATACTATATAAGAACCTATTATACCCATATATATTACGAAAACTAAATGTTTATGTAACAATCAAACTACTCTATTTATAGATTTATCCCTCATCATCCTGTGTTAATGTACTCCCTCTTCCATGTACTTATTTAGAATTATTTTTTTTATACCTTATTTTAAACAGATTTATATGTGTACTTTGTTTTACTTCAGTATCCAGACTAGTCCACAAAGTCACCCCACAGCTTAACATGCACATGGTTTTTCAATTTGTTCGGACCTTTGTTGTTTTTAAAAGTTCTTAAAGGTCTCCCTTTAATTTAAATCCCCCGTCCCTTTCAGCAAACATTCCCTGTAAATATACAGGATGTTGGTGTGAAAATGCCTTTATTTCTTGTAGTCAAGCCGTTTTATCAGAGGTCATGGAATGGAAACAAAGGCAGCACAGATCATGCCCTCAATGGTGAGACCTTGCGGAATCCGAGCTCTGATTGCTACCTCCCTGTCCGACAACTATTCATCACCCGCTTTCTGAACTCCTTTCAAGAAGTCGTCTTCTTGACTTTGCTCATGGCTGGTCAAGTTGTCTCACAGCGCATAACGTTCTTATCAGAAAAAACTGCATGACATTTGTACAGCATTGCACAAATATTTGCGTGATTACGTTTTGTTAACAAGGTAACAAATTTGAATTATATTATTATAATGTTTCAACTGCATGTTAATATTTGTTGAATGCAGCCTTGCCTTTTTGCTGTTAATAGTGGCATGGCAAGTTACTCAAACGATGCATAACACCTGGTGAAATCATGTCATTCCCTCACATGTTTCAAGTCCCAAAAGTCAAATTTAGTTCCTCTTCTTGCCTATAGCCATACCAGACTCGGAAGACAGGCCCGGAAGAGGTAAACTTGAAAACGAGGACATCAAAAACATTATCCCTGAACCGGTTGTGACCCCGCCTCCGAGAATCCGCCAGCAGCCTTTCGACTATGATGGAAAACCAAGTGTGGGGACGCCGGCGGAGGGGGAAGATGAAGACGAGGAAGACAATCAGCTCAATCCGAGAGGAGATGTGTTCAGTGAGTGGTTTCTGTTTTGTGGAAATGGTAACCGGATGTCCATTTGTACAGTACTATAGTGCTCCCTTCAAGGTCACACTTAGGGGAGATCGGGAAAAACTATGTTCAGAATCTCACATCTAACAAGCTAAAGGTTGATCTAAAAGGTGCGTTTGGAATTTCAAACCCTGAGAATGCAAGCTTCTGAGAGGTCTGGAATTAGTCGCAAATTGAAAAAGACCCCAAGTGAAAAATTGATAAACCAAAATAATCGGAATATGCCAAACTCTATTTTGGGCTTATTTTCTTCCACATCACTGTCGCAGTATTTTAGCTAAATGATGGCACACTCCTAGTAGCGTGATAACTAAGTGGCCGGGCCATGTTGACATGTTGTCGCCATCTGGGTGAAATTTCAGCTCCCTGGAGTCTCCTTTCAATGCATTCCATTTGATGTGAAACGCCTTTCATGTAAAGGTCAAAATTTGGACAAAATACTGCACAAGGGTATTCCCACACATAAACAAGCCATACTTTGACAAAAGGAGACAGCCATGTTCTTTATAAAGCGCCTTCATTCTTCTTCATAAGGTTTATGTTATGATGGACAGTGTGGTCCACGAGTGGTATGCATCTTACTTTATGTTGCATTTCACCCGTAATCTTTAGGGAAACATCAGTCTGTGAAATATGTTACATAGCAAGAGACAGGCCTCAAGGCATCCATCACCTACCAGGGAGGATTTTTTTTTTTTTTTTTTTTACTCTTGGCAAGTGAGAGCTGAGGGATAAAACTCATCCCGGATCAACTTCTCATCCCCTGGGAGAAGGTTAAGAAGCCTTTTATTACGCTTTCCCCAAAACAGCTGTTGTGCAAACAGGCCGAGTCCTAGTCGGAAGGTCTGTCAGCAGCACTGGAGATCTTTCACTGCACTAGACCACTTAAGGGCGTTCAGGTTCAATAAGCCCAGCTGTCACTTGTCTGGATGTCTAAAAGCCGCCTGCCTTGGGGGTGATTGGCGGGGGGTGGGGGGCTATCCTACCCACTTAAGACATGAGTGACAATAGGGCAGGTCTAAACCTGCCGGTTGAAAAACAGTGGATGGCTTTTGCATCATGTGTTCAAGTCACAAACGTGATAAAACAATTGACCAATTTTGTATGACTGTTTTGGAAACACCTTCAAATAGAATTGCTCTCAAAGACATTAGGACCTGTAAACGGAAAGTCCTACCAGGTTATAAAGCATTATCAACATTGTGAAGATGACTGAGAAAAGTGCAAAGCTGAAGAATCTAAATTATAAAAGATATGTGTCTTGATGTTACTTTTTTAACCAAATAATTGCATCAATATTTCTAAATAATCCCGATGGTTTAAGTTATTTATTTGCATTTCAGGATCTATTTTAAATAGTGAAATTTAAAAAAAAAACTGTTTGAGGGTGTTTTCAAACTTTTGACTGATACTGTATCATGTTAATGCTTCGTCCACCACAATACATGGTCATTAATACATGTAATTCATTTCTCAATGTAGCACCAGAGGACTTTGAATCAGTTTTTGGTCCAGCCAGGGAGGTCAAACCATTTGAAACAGCGCCACCTCAGGAAGGTAAAAAAGACGATCTTGGAACTTTGGTGAACATTTGATTTATATGAAGTGTTTATACAAATAGTTGTACAGCAATAGAAACAACTACTGTTAATAATAAAACAAAATTATAGAGATGCCCAATTTTTTTTGCCCCGAGATCTACTTCCCATTTTTTTTTTTTTTTTTTGTGCAATGTCATGCTTGTGACCGTAGACCACTGGCGAGACCGCTGAACTTCCCTGGTTTAGAGCTATTAACTTCAAATTGTCCATCTCGTGATTTCAGCCTCATAACAGTCATTATTCTCTGATTTATGTGTTCTTACGTGGACTGATTATCTTTTGAATTTAATCATTTAAGACATTTGCAGAACTCGGTAAACAAACTTGGGGAATTTTGGAGGGAATTTTCGATTAATCGATTAAATAATCAACAGAATAATCCATTTTAAAATATACATAGAAACAAAAACATATTTTGTGAGATTCCTCTTGAAAATCGAGGTTCACGTGTTATCTGTGGCCAGCCCACCATAGAGGTTCCACTGAATGATATCATTGTATCATGACTCTTTATCAGTTTGATAATAAATAATAATTTCTTTCTACGCCAGAGTTTATCATGGACTGCAACTTTGATAAAGGAGCATGTGAGTGGGTCCAAGACAAGACTGACGACGACATGGACTGGAGCGTCGCTTACCACAGCCGAGGTAACAAAATGACAAATGTTGCACTTTTGCAAATAATGGTGGGAAAGAACATTACTAGTTACTTGAAAACAGGAGGTAGTTTTCCTCCAAGAAACAATATTTTCTGTATATATGTGGAGCAAATCTGGAGTTTAAAATAACATTTTTTTAGGTTCTGATTATTACATGGCGATGAGCGGTTTGCTGGGGGAGCAGGAGGACGTGGCCAAGCTCAAACTTCTGCTCAGCGATCGAACCACGCAAGGCAGCTTCTGCCTGACCTTCAACTACCGCGTGGCGGGTCATGACGTGGGCACGCTCAGGGTGCTGCTGGATAACAACGCTTACCCGGTTTGGGAGCAAAGCCACAGCAGGAATCAAGAATGGCAGACGGAGCTCCTCACGGTGGCCTGGAAAGAGGAAGCGCCACAATCGGTCAGTCCTTTGCTGATTAATATTCCAAAAGTAAGGAACACAGCGGGTGATGCCAGTGAATGTCTTACAGATTATCTTCGAGGCTCAACGCGGGAGAGGCGTCGGTGGGGAGATCGGGCTGGACAATGTCGTGTTGACCTCGGGGCCGTGTCAAGAAGACCATTCTCCAATTTTTTGAGGATCACCTGCACTGAAGTCATATCAGCGTTTCAAAAAGTTAACGCATTCTAACAGTTGTTGCATATTAGCTTAAATGTCTCGCATTGGTATTATTAATATTAAAAGACCAACATTTATTGGTCCTTTTCAGTCATCGTGTATTATAGATTGCGTTAAATGAAAATTTTTGTGTAATTTGAAAGCTAATGTGATATCAAAAGTTTTTTGAAGACAGGCTAGCTAAACGAATTATAAGAAAATTATGTGTGCATTTACTGCTGTAAATTCTGCTTTCACATTATTCTGTAGTTTTACAATAAATTCTTGTTTTCTATCTTATTGTGGCTGTATGTTGAATACGATATGTTACAGTTTCATACTGTGAATGAATTGTAAACAGTCTGCTATCGATTATATTTTAGCATATTTATGCATTCATATTTTATAGCGGTGGTTCTCAAATGGGAGTACCCCCGAGCAATACTTGATGGTACTTTAGGGGCTATGTGAGATTTTCACAAGGTTTATGCAGGTATCAGCAAATCTAATTTAGAGGAAGATCAGGACCGTTTTTCAGTACGTACAGCAGGAGGAACTGCATTGGCCATTGTCCTTAGCTTTAACAAACATGGCAGCCTCCGGAGAAGTGCCACGCCCCGTGTAATATCATTTAATGATAAATTGACCTACAGTTATATTTAAAATATACTGTTGTTTGTTGAGAACACATTTATTTGCAAGTTTTTCAAATTTATAATCATTTAATATATTCCCTTTCAATGAAAAACGGTCGAACTCTTACAGTGTCCCTTTAATGAAGTAGTGACTCCTTTGCAAAATATTGTAAGCCGTAATTTTAGGGACGTTTAACACTACATTTTAATTTCAAATCGATGCCAAAATGAGTACTCAACTCGTTGGTGGTCGCCGATACCAAATATTTCTGATATACTTAATTTTGAGCAATTAATAATATGTAAATCATCCAGCTACCTAGGGCTTCTTCTTCAGCTCACGCCAGATTTTCAGTGGGGTTGAGATCTGGGCACATGGGGACCTGGTGAACAAGTTCCACAATTTTCAGCATGCTTCTGTAATTAGAAGAAGAAAAAAATGACTTTTTAAAAGCTTTTTAACACATTTTGACCAAAGGCATTCATTTACATTGGCATTCTCGAAACAGACAATTCAATTATCTTCAACTAGATGGCACTAAGTTCACTGTACCGTTTGCAATTTAGGCAACAATATAATAACTTTAGCAAAGCAGGTGCAAGCTTACACCTAAACTGAGTAAGCTCATTGATAAGATAAAAATAAACGTCGTAGTTTCGGTAAGCATAATTTTCCTGTATTTTTGTTAGGCGGTGTGAACTGAGATAAGTGACTTGGTTCAATAAAACTAAGAAAAACTGTTTTGAACCATACCCGCTGAGGTTTTTTGAGAACTTTTTAAATTCAAATAAGGTTTTCTTTCTTGTTTTCGTATCATATAAATGATATATTAACGTGTGTATCAGATGCCAAAGAGCTGCATCTGATGCAGGTAGTCGCTAAAATGTCGCTACGTTTGCTGAACCAAACCGAAACAATGATTGGTCTGTATCAATCACGTGACAAGGGCTGTCTAATGCTCGCAAGCTCGCTATCGTTAGCATCCGAGAAGGCTAGCGGCGTTAGCATCGAATCTTCGGGTTGTCCAGGAAACGAGAAGATATTTTTGATCTCTAGCTACGAACAACAGGCAAGAAGGTGGCACACACATATACACTAATTTATCTTTCTTTTTGCGTTTGAACCGGCGTGGACGCGGTTGCTACATAGACCGAACTGTAATGTAGCGTTTTTGCACCGAAGTAAACTTAGCTAACGTCACACAACAGCCTTGTTTTCTTTCAGCTCGGCGATGCCTTTTTAATTTTAATTATTTCACAAACAGGCGCTTGTAATATTGTCTGGCATAATATGTCATCGACATAAGACGTAAACACACTTCATGTACGTTACACGTCATTGCCATGTCATTGTATGATGCTACTACACATCCGAAGCTTTTTTTTTTTTTTTACTACACATCCGAAGCGTTTTGTGCATTTTTGTAAATAACTTTTTCTTGCGTTTGTTGTCCATTCTCCTACTGAGCATTCTCAATCAAACCGCTATGTTGTAGGCAGTGCAAGCGGAGCTTACATGGCCGTCCACACTAACAGTGAACAAACGAGCATGTGACTTGACTAGCAGGGTCTGCACCACATGATCTGGACCAGCGGAGGAAGCCTAAATCAATCAGTGGTGAGTCTCCAACCAACCATCACATCTCGTGATCGTGTTTTACAAGGAAATTCATTCGCTTGTATCAAAACTGCTTGATGAGCATGTATTTACTCAGCCACAGAGGGAACCAGGTAACTCTCCATGTATGCAAATAAAAACCAGTTTTACAGAAACGCATTTTGTACAATACTGCACCACAAGTGGGAGATTTAGCGCTATAAATAAACACTTGGTGCCTGTGGGGAGTTTAATGCTTTATTATGTACTGAATGTGAGTCACTGATTGTGTTACTCACTTGTCTGGGGCTGGCAGAAGTTTTCTGTCCCTGTCTCTGCAACGTGATGGATTGAGCAAGGATGAGCAATATAGAAAATAGAATCGCTTATAAATCTGATACTTGATCAATCATTTAAAGACTTAAAAGTTTAAAAAATTGCAGCCTCTTGACTTGAAATTAGGCTTTACGCCGATCTGATTGACTTCATCACGATGTTTGCCATTCCATGCAAAATTGAGTCTAATATCATAATTTGACAAGCGATCAGTGATGCCATTGATCGGTTCTAGAACTATCATTTAGTGTTATCGGAACCTTAACTCTAGCATCAGTTTGCAGTATTTCCTTGGTTCTGTAAAGTAATTGAATTACAATATATTAATTACAGTAACTGGCTGCATCCAGTATTTCTTGCTTAAGTTGTTTTTGTTGTACTGGAGTAAATTCTCTTTATTTCAGGTTAGTTCTTGAATGTCTTCTAGTTTTGTTTTATAAATGTTATACATTTTTGTTGTTACTCAAAAATAAAGTGTACAAGTATATACATACACATACTTGTGCTTGCTTTTATATATATGTATGAGCAAGTGATTTAAGTAGAAAACTTGTGAACAGATTAATGATCTGTAATTTTAAACTCACTGATGGTGATTGGCCCCAAAAATCCTGATGGTGTAAAGTCTACTGGAAATATTCCTGGATTACTTCAGTCTGGTATGAAAGCGGACTGATCATCATTGTACTGAAACACAATAAGAAATTTGCAACTGTTTTGAGTTTACTCTGGAAAACAATGATTAACATTTTTTGCAATAAGTTGCAGCCCCAAAGCAGTGACACGTTGCATCTTTTAGACAGGTCATCCTTTCCTCGCCGTGATTTGCCAGTCGCAGCCATGTCGACCAAAACGTCCCTGCTGAAAGTGATCCTTCTGGGCGACGGCGGCGTGGGAAAGAGCTCCATCATGAACCGCTACGTCACCAACAAGTTCGATGCGCACCTCTTCCACACCATCGGCGTGGAGTTCCTCAACAAAGACCTGGAGGTGGATGGCCACCAGGTGACCCTGCAGATCTGGGACACCGCCGGCCAGGAGCGCTTTCGCAGCCTGAGGACTCCTTTCTACCGAGGCTCCGACTGCTGCCTGCTCACCTTCAGCGTGGACGACAACCAGAGCTTCCTCAACCTGGGCAACTGGAAGAAGGAGTTCATCTACTACGCCGACGTCAAGGAGCCGGAGAAGTTCCCTTTTGTGGTGCTGGGCAACAAACTGGACGTGAGCGAGAGACAGGTGTCCAGCGAGGAGGCTCGCCGATGGTGCCAAGAGAACGGCGACCATCCGTATTACGAGACCAGCGCCAAGGACGCCACCAACGTAGCGGTGGCCTTCGAGGAGGCGGTGCGCAGGGTATTGGCCATGGACGAGCGGGCCGACCACCTCATCCCCACGGACACGGTCAAGCTGCACAGAAAGCCTCGCTCCGCTGCCACCTGCTGCTCGTAACATCTAAGTGGCTATCCGCAACGTTAATGAGTAAATAATGCTGTTCGGTGACAAGGCTGCATTAACACCGTAATGGAACTTGTAACTTATGATTTGTTCCATCAGGTTTTGCTTACAGGCGGGGTCAGTTTATCAAGGGTGTGTGTTTTTACAAATAAACACAAAAGTACTGAACCCTTCACTCAGTTCAAAGGTCAGGTTTTAAGAATGGATTAACCGCATTTCATATTAGTTTTGTGTGGGTATCTGGAAACATGCCTATCTGTAGATGAGTGCAATTATGTGATGATGATCCTGTTAATATTTAGATTTGTATTATTTCTTATTGCCTAGGTATATGATACTAACCAAATCCATTGAATTTGTCTGACACCCTTTGCACATGTTTTTGCCTTGCGAATTGATTATTACTAAGTTCTCAAAGCACAGATGCTCCCTAATTGAGATAAATATTAAACCTGAAAACCTGTTTAATTTATTTAATCACTTGAATTAAAAATTAAGAGAACGTGATGCAATTCTAGCAATGAATGGACAATACTTGTGGGAATTGCTTTGCTTTGCTTTGGGGTTGTCCTAGACATCAAGCCTATTAAGTTTGGACTTTGCAGTTAAACATTTTTTCCCAAAACTGAACGAATGCAAATGAGCAATTTGTTCATTTTCCAACCAACAAATAAAGCATCTGGGAAATCTATGTGTGTATTGTGGCCCACTCCAAAAATGAACTGATAATCCTAATGAGAACAAACAGTACGTTTATGTGTGTTTGTGTATGTGAAAACACGCGCACAGTCAAGCATACTTCAGAGATATTTGGGAGGAGGAGGCAATTGTATTGGGGTGATAGACACACCTCAGTTACTGTTTTCCAAGAAATGGTCTCACCGTATTGTGTGCCTGCACAATACAATGCAACAATATCCCTA
This sequence comes from Hippichthys cyanospilos, assembly GCF_059441005.1. Lineage (NCBI taxonomy): Eukaryota > Metazoa > Chordata > Actinopteri > Syngnathiformes > Syngnathidae > Hippichthys > Hippichthys cyanospilos. Next base: position 16,641,089 of record NC_142373.1, on the reverse strand, counting down.
ACTTATTGTCAACCCAATATACATAATGATTCAGCTTCTTTTCATTTGGTAAAGTTGGTGAAAATTGTCAAATGAAATGTAACTTTCAGAAGGTTGCAGCATTCTAGAATTTGTTTTGTAATACGTCATCTGGGTTGTAAATGCGATGCAAATTGATGATAAAATGTTTTAGAATCAAATGCAAAGCTAGCAACAACTTGTTACCCTTCAACTTAGCTTGAGTAGCGAGAAAACGCTCTAAAGTGACTGTAAGTAGGCACGTACCCTGAGATAAGGAAGGCTGAATTCCAAACAGCATGAAAGAGACTTCAGTTACCGCGTCACAATGGGGCCAAGAAATATCTCAAGGCAGATTTCGCAAAGGTTTTATCAACTTGTAAGATAAGAGTGACTAATGATGGACCCATCAGTATCACGCAGAGCTCCACTTGGAATCATGGTGGAGCTGTTGGGTCATGGTTTAGTCTGATATCAAAGATTAAAGTTGGGACTTTTGGGAGTGTTTAAAAGGAACTCAGAGCCTACTCAAAAATACTCCCCCGAGTACTACTGATACTTTTTTTTTCCTTTTCTGCAAGACTATTTTCTGCATGCTACATGACATGTCCAATAGACTCCCATGTATGACTAGCAAAAAGATCATTACAAAATTTAGGATAAATAGTATTACTTGCATGTACAGAGTTTCTGTTAATGTTTGTAAAGCTTTTAGTAATATTGGTGAAAAGAGCAGAAGAAATTACTCACAGGTATCACAAATCTGTCCTGTCTTTTCCAGGATTTCTTTACGCACAGGCTCCATCTTGCTTCTGAAACTACCCGTTCCTCAGGAAAACCATTTTTTTTTCAGGAATACAGACATGAAAAGAATGCAAATATAAGACAGAAAAAATGCTTTATGGACAAATTGATATTACGCTACTTTTGACAATTCACAAGACATAAAAAACACACAATCCAGACAGAAAAACTGCATTGAGAAACCACCATGCGTGTGACAATTAATTCAGAAGATGTTTCTTTCCAAGAAACTGCACTTTCCTCTCGAAAGCTGTCGAGCGAATCGGTGCATTTGTCTCATAGAATGGGTTCATTGCAAACTGGAAGACAGGAAAAAAATACATGAAATCCTCACAAACTCTTTGTTGATAATTATTATAACAAGTAACTAACCTTAATGTATAAATCATACACATCATTAAAAAAGTTCTTGATTCCATCTTCTTGCCTCACGTCATGTAGCATGATGAATCTTATATGTATGGCAGAGAATTAAAGAAAACGTGACCACAATTGATGCCTGTAAATAATTTGCATGCAGCAGCGAGGAGAAAACACTAAAAGAATAAAGGATATGTCCTGCAGTGACAAACGCGGACACAAACCACTCGTTGAACTTGTCCACAGTTTTCAAGTACATGTTGTTGGACAGCCACATATTTTCATCCACCAAATCCAGGGCTGCATGTGCAATAAATTGGTTTAGGTGACGGTGGTCGTCCTGTGATCAAAATAAACCAACAGTACAACCCACCGAAATCACAAGCATCTTCACTTACATAATGGGGAAATATTTACAACTTTTAAGTACGCCTTACCTTGGATTCAGGCTTACCCGATGGTAAGAACTCCATCTCAAACACCGGGTTGTCATGATGGCCAACCATGACAAAATAAAAACTACCAGACATCTTTTCTGTGCTTGTCCCGGCTGTGGGATGACAACAAGTAAGATACTAATGAGCCAAGTACCAGACCGAAACATTTAGCATCATTTATAGCACTTGAACCAGTTGCGAAAATTCCTGATGGCCCGTCGCATAGCTAGTTCATGAATGTACACATATAAAGGTCACAATCAAAACAGTAAATCTTAAATGTTAAGATAACATAAAATACAAAGCCTCGCCGCTTATTGAATGTGAGGTATTTGTTTACCTGCTATTCTTACTTCCGGAAAGCGCCGAGGGCTGTCGCATGTAAATGACGATATCACAAAGTTTTTTTTTCCGCACTAATTGTTTTTTTTTTAATAAACTGTTTTCATCGTAGTCCATAATAATAGTTTAAACTCTACTGTATTTTCAAATAAAATATTTATTCCATAAATAAATATGTCTAGTACGTCATAACTGATGGACGATGTGGGATTTCCGTTGACTGGTTTAAATCTCAGGCCGCGCCTCCTGCGTCATCAGGAAACGCTTCAGTTTCTAAGCGCAACCCCAACAACTCAAAAACAACCACAACAATTTCGCAAATATTCCTCATAATGTCAAAGTATCGCACAGAAAGATCGACAACAGGTGATCTCGGGTGAGATTGCCCTTATACTTACCGGAAGTCGTGCTTCCGACTCATCGCGTTTCGGGACCAAAAATTCCATAAATAATGTCAGCCAAGGAAGATGCTTTATCCCCCGACGAGCTCAGGAAGAGGCTTTATAAAACGTTGAGAGATCGGGGAGTGCTGGATACACTTAAGGTAAGTCATCAGTGTTCTTAGTCCATAGCCAATGATCGACTTGGTTTCAATGAGTACTTATTGCTCTTTTTGGGGTGTTTCAAAGACTCAGCTGCGCAACCAACTCATCCTTGAGTTGAAACCTGCACCGCTAAGCGGAGCGGAACCTCCTCTGGGATCAGATTCGCTTTTGGTCTCAGTATGCAACAACATAGTGGCTGAATATCTTCACAGTTCAGGCTATGAATACTCCTTATCTGTATTCTGTCCTGAGAGCGGCCTGGCCAAAGAAAAGGTAACACAAAAGTAATTATAAGCCCTGACACCTCAAATTGCAAATTCTATATTTTTATAATAATGTTTTTGTTTGCCTGTGCCAGGTGCTCAAGAAAGGTGATTTCCTTCAGCGCCTTAAAATTAGCCCAGAATCACCTTTTCACAAATCCCTGGTAATAAACATCAGAAATGTTTTGTTTAAATGATAAATATGGACTGATTGTCATTTCTTCTCTTGCAGTCTCAGAGCACCGATCATGCAGGTAGGCTAATTAAGCACCGGCCATTGCTGAGGGATATAATTGTTTAGTGATGGTTTAATATTTATGATCAGGTGCTTTTGAATATATTTTGAATGCATTGTGCGGTAATAACTGTTGTAGCACGTTTGTCTTTGTTTTAAAAGGATCAAAACGCGCCAGATTAAGTGATTAAATGAAGCACTACCTGTCAGAAGAAATGGAATTCTCGATTCCTTCAGTAAAATAAGTTTCCTCTATTTATAAAAGGCTTTTTAATCAACCTTGTGTCACACATCACTGACCATCAGACGGCCGGACATCAACGTGATGCTGACACTCAGACAACAAGCTCAGCCAGTTATGAAGAGTCTCTTGGTATGATTTTTTTTTTTTTATTTTAATAAACTTGTGTGATATTTATTGTGCTGTTACCTGATTTACAATCCCAGTTGAGAAGATGAAGATGATCGACAAGGAATATGAGAACGTAGACTGCAGCGGGGAAAAGTGGTTTTCGTTTCAGTCCAAACTGGCTTCCTATAAAAGAGAATTGGAATCCCAGATGCAGACTGAAATGAACACAAAGGTACTGGGAAAAGAAAAATCAAGCCCAAAATCTCTTAGCCACCAGTGTGACCTTAATGTTGTTATTCCCACAAGTTGCAGCATTTTAAAGAGGTTGAACTGAGCAAGGTAAAGATGGAGGAGAAAGTGCAGTTTCAGAAAGAGTTCGACAAGCTGAAACAAGAGCTGGAGCGGACCTACGAGATGAAGACGAAGGCATTGAACACCAGGGAGAAACACGCCATTGAGCGGCTTCAAAAACAGCAAGAGGTAAAACAATGAACGCTGATTTTCTGTGTCTTTTAGTTTAACTGATGCCACCGTGGAAACTTTGTCATCTCAGATCGAGGAAAAAAATGTGTACATGCAGAGGCAAATGGTGCTGAAGGAAATCGACACACTCCGTAACAGAGAAAATGAGCTCAAGTTGCGAATGGAGTCTTTTGAAGAGTATGTTTGACTTAAGACATTTAATACCAAAGACATATTTTAGTTTTTTTATTTTTTTTTTTTTATAATGAGTCCAAATATCCAAATTCAGGTACTAATCTCTATTTTTTCAAATGTTCGCTGACAAGTTGTAGAAATGGCTGATACTTAATGAATTAAGTATTACAGTAGCCCATTGCTTAAGATAATAAAGTAATAATGTAATCCATTACTGTAGGTAATCAGAGCTAAATACATTGATTACTTAAGATAATTATGTACTAAAGTAAGTTATTTTTGCATAATTAAGTACAGTACTGAAGTAATAAATTATATTCCTGAAATGCCAAAGTACTCGATTGCTGCAGGTACTTAGGTAATCAATTACTTTAGGTGCTAAAGTACTTATGTAATGAATTAGTTACTAAAGTAATCAATTACTTGATCACTTCATTACTTGGGGTAATCCATTACTCTGGTACTTGATTTCCTTTGTAGCAGCCATTTTTAGACCCTCCTTTCACCAAACATGAGTACCCGTGATTCAATGTTTTGGCTGTTTAAAAAAACGTACAAATGTGTCTTTGGGATTGAATGAGTTAAACATAAATGTGTTGTTGACTATCTATAAAATTCTGTTGACAAAAATTCTGAGTGCAGGACTTGTCAAATACACCAAGAGAAGGTTAAGGCCAGTGAAGAGCTGCTGAGGAGGCGAGAACTAGCAGTGAAGACTATGGAGGACATGTATGAACAAAGGCTGAAGAATGAACTTTCCAGGTATTTTAAAGCAGTAAACATTAATATTTTGTCTACTTAATTTGGTAACAAAATTATTTTCTGTGTGCAAATAATACCTTTAAAATCATGTTTCCAATTGCTGTCAGCTGATTCATAAAACATATTGTAAAGAAAACCTTTGGGTTGACTTTCGCCTTTTTGTTATTTGAAGTCATAAAAGTTGGTCATGTCACATCTGATAAGTTTTAGAATTTAAAAATAATACTTGACACCTTTGCATATTTTTTAATTTCTATGGATGACACCTTTTTTTTTTGCTTGTTCAGACAGTGGAAACAGTTTTTTGTTGAGTGACAGAATAATCGTAGATTACATCATCTAAATGGCCTGGGTCATTACTATTGCATGTCATTTTAGTTATCAGCTGGAGTTAAAGGAGGATTACAACAAAAGGGCAGAGCAACTAACAGCGAGTGAGAAGCAAAACAAAGGTAAAGGGAATATTTATTTATTCATTGTTCAATTGCATTAAATGTATTGTCAATATTCCTTTCCTTTTTTTTAGAGGAAAGCATTCGCATTCAAAAGGATTCAACAGCAATTAAAGCCAAATTCGAGGAGTACAATAAAGCCTGTTCAGAGATGAAGCGGCTACAGGTACACGGCCATCAAATATTCAAATTCCTACATGAGCTGCATGATGCCAATTTCAAAAGTATCTCAATGATTTGGAAGGGGGAGCTGGACGCAGCACAGCAGCAAATAAGTCTGCTCCGGCAGCAGAATGACCTGCTGAGAGAAAGACTGGAGCGTATGAGCGAATTCTCCGGTTTGAAAGAAGAAAATTCAAGCCTGCAAGGACAAGTGAAGCTTCTGAAAAAACAGCTGGATGAGGCCCAGGAGGAAAATTGGCATCTCCGTGCTGGTAAGCGAATATACGACAAAAGCCATGCCGTTATGACCACGTGAAAAGTGTGATATTAAAATATCTTCACAAATCAATCCATTAATTAGCAATGTCAAAATCGTTCTAATTTATCTACCAGAAATATCCGATATGCTTTTTTCAGATCGATACAGTGGGAGCACGTAACATGAGTGGTCACCATATTAAGTAGCGATACCACCATTTTTTATACACAAATGCGTGTTCCAGTATCGCAATTTCCTTCAAATTTTCCATGCTTCTAATTTGTAATTTCTAGTTTGTGATCATAAAATTGCTCCAAGAGAGTGGCCATACAAGTATTGCAAGTACTTATACAAACAGGTATCGGCTAGGGCTGTTACAATTAATCGAATTTTATTCGCGATCACAATATTGGCTGCCACAATTGATTATGCTGATCTTCTGCGATATTAACATTTGAAAAAGCCGGCTACGTACATGTCAAATCAAGCACTTTGTCATCCTACCACTAGGGGGCAATGTTTCCCACATGTTTGGATGACAAAAGCCTCTCCTTTTCTCATCCTAATATATCATTTATTATTATATATTTATTTATTATTTTAGTATGAAATGGCATTGAGTTTATCACCTGATTCCTAATATATACAGTGTTAACTATCAATCGAAACCCATTTTGAAAAATCCGCAAAAAAATGGAATAAATTCTGTTTGAAATGACCGAAAATGACATTTTGACTGCCAATTGATTCAAATTTGCTTAAGAGAATATAATGGGCTTGGTTCCAAGTAGGCTTTATTTTTTTCATTGGTTTGCACTCAGCAAGTAAGTACATCTTACAGTCTAGTTCAGCTATTCTCATGTAGAAATGCATGAAGGCCCTTCACAGTTCCCTTTTTAAATTAGGAGAAAATGAATTGGAACATGAAATTTCAAAGTTTAGTAAATCACAAAGACTCTCTGTTCCAAGCCTTGTTTTTAAACTCAAAAATACTTTGATGCTTTGATGTGATGGGTTGGGTTTACTTGGCTGATGAATATTTCACAGAGGGTTACCCTAAAGAAAAAAAAAAAGAGAGAGAACCACTGATCCAGTGGAATAAATTAAGTCAGACATAAATACAAGATTGAACACTGGATTCTTAACCCTCCGCCAGACTTGAGCAAGCCCTCCGACGAGCAGCTGGCCCTGCAGGTGGAGCTCCGCAAGCTTCAGAGCGCTAGTAAACTGAATGAGGAGGAGTTTGCCAACCAGAAGCACATGCTGCAAAAACAGCTCCAGTCTGAGGTAACACACATTCTCCATTCACGCATGTATTTTTTGTTGCTTAAGATTTTTGCACGGAATAACCAGTGTTGCATGGCTATAGGTGGAGCGATGCGGTCAGCTGAATGTGCAGCTGATGGAGTGTCAGGAGAATCTGCAGTGGACCACCGCTCATGTTGAGGACCTCAAAATGCAGCTTCGACAAACCCAACAAGGTTGGAAGCTTATTTAGGCTCTTAAAGTTTGCAGTTTCAACTGAATAAACGCTAAGCACAAATGCTATTAAGTCATTGATAATACTCATTGGGATCATTTTTAATGGGCAACATGCAAGTCATTATGTAACGGGATTTTTTTTTTATCTGCGACGCTTTACTTTCGTAACAGATATTATTGTCCTCCACTAATTTGGTTTTGATTCCCGCCGTCAAACCCTTCTTCCGCAGCTCTAGAAAATGAAGTTCTGCTAAATCCCAAGCCATCCCTGGTGGGCCGCTCCGTGTTGGACTGCACTGGAGACACGCTGGTCCCTCCCGACATCTATGTGGACCGAGATGCGCTGAGACCCCAGGCGGCCTACGAGCACGTCGCCGACATAGGCCGGCTCGCGCACAGCGACTCCAACTCGGACTTGGAGATACTGGCCAAATGTAACGCTCGCATGCAAGAGCTGGAGAGGGAGGATGAAAGCGTGAAGAAAAAATGCATGGAATACCAGCAGAGGGCAGCGCGCTCCAGCGTTTTGTGGAGACGCCCCGCAACGCCTTCAAGTCGGGCTGACTCTCCTTTGCTGACACTAACGTCTGACCTCTCCCACCCTTACACCGCCCACCTGTCAAAGACCTTCACTCGACCACTTTCTCCTAAAAAAGCCAGAACCCCCTCCCCGGTAGATTACGATGGCAGAAACGCCTTCCCAGCTGCTCAACACAGAGTCACCTTCTATCAAGACCAGCGTCACAAGTCCTATGGCATTAGCAGCCTATCGTCGGCAGAACCTCAGTCTACAAAACATGATGACCTCCCCAAGGAACAACACTCCTTCACAAATGCAGCCGTTCCCACCGGAAGGAAGCTTCATCGAGATGCAGCCGAAGGTACTAAAAGATTGCTTTATGTGAAACTTCTCTAGGCTCACTCTACCAGATTCCAAACAATACAAAATGTGCTTACAAATCTTAACTCGTTCATTACTATTGATTCCCCCAATTGAATTGAATGAGAGTCTATAGTTATAAACACCAAAGATAACCGAATACCCAGTAATGGGTGGCCAATACAGCTCAGCACCAGTGTAATAAAATTATAACTTCTTTTGAAGTGATATTGCTAAATAAAGAGTAAAATGATGCAGGCAAGATAGACATCAGACACATTTAGTAACTATCAGGGATGGGATCATTTATTTATTTATTTGAAAGATTGTTGGGCCAGAAGTTAAATGAAATATGCAGGGTGAATGTGCTGCCTGTCAATCTACTCCATTATAGTAAAACAGCCAAACAGTGTGAGAAGGCTAGTCAATTCTTCCAAATAAACGGTGCGATAACAAGTAATGTAGGACAATAACAATCTTGGTACACCTTATATTTTGAGGTTCCTGGAAGCATGGTCGCAAAAACAATCTACTTGATAATGTTTTCCTCCTAGAACGGCTTCTCATATGAACAACACAGTTTTGTTTTTTATTGACCCCTCCCGGCCAAATGAAGTGCGATTTAATGCAGTCGACCAACACTATCTCATGTATACAGGCGTGAATGATTTTTTTTAAAGGGCATCAAAGTGCTTGACATAAAAAAATGTCAATCCTTAGTCAAACTAGAAACATTTTTGACCAACTGAACCACTTGATGCTGAAAACCCCCAACCCCTGCACTGACAATGAGTGCCACAACACCACCTGGTGTCTCAGGTGTGCAATTGCACTACACATCGCAAACGCTTTAACTTTCATCATTTAATTCTTCCCTCTTGCCAGAAGCAGCTTCGTCAAAGTTGTCCCGGGACTTGTCACACATCAGCCGCCACCCGTTGGCCCCCCGCGACCAGGCGTCCAGCTCAGGTGAATTATCCCCCGAGCTGAGCCCTCCTCGCAGCCCTCAGCTCCAGAGCACCGTGAGAGGTCCACGCAGGTACCATGTGACATTGCTTGCCTTTTCTTTTTTTTCTTTTTTTTTCTTGCAGGAAAATTCACAGACAGTTGAATAATTTTCCTTTCAGTGTCCCAAATCGACAACGTGTCTCCTCCAGCTCACATTCCTCCCCGCAGCCTGAGAAGATAAATGTTGAGGATCTCACTGGCATTTCACCAGGTAGTCTCGAGTCGCGCTACTTCTTGCACTGTTAATTTTAGTGGCATTTTCCGCACACAGCAAACAAATAAAAAAAGACCGTTGTGGAAAGTGGCGCACGTGGTGCGCTCCGGGTTACTGCACTGCACTTGAAATTGAAACTGGGTTTCACTAAACTTGCATTTAATCAGCTGGTCTAGACAGTTATTTTGCAGCACTGGTAAGAAGAAAATTATACAGAGTAGTTCCCAAAATTCCCACAGTAACCAAATTCGGCAAAGTAGAGATGGAACTCTTATTATGCATTATTGTTTCCATAATAAATAAATACATAAAATTGATGTGTTTTGATTGATTGTTTGGTCGAACTTAGAAGGAGAAAAAAATTATCAAGGTTATGGCCATAAACGAAAATCCACACGCAACAGAAGGTTTTTTTTGTTTTTTTTTGCTGTTGTTTCCCTTTTTAGTTTGTTTCTTTTACTAACCAAATACATAAAACCAATATTTTTTTTTCCACTGGTCCGACTTAAAAGGAAGAAAAATAGCAAGAAAATTAGCCAAGTAAACATGCTGTGGATAGAAAAATTCATGGTCATAAATGAAAATCAGGGACAGTGAAGTCGCAATAACTTAACTGCAATATAAGCAAGGAAACACTGTAATATGGATTTACTGTAGGAATCTAAAAAAAAAATGGAACAGATCTGCACTGTGTTGCATTAAAATGTTAATGGTTTACTTATTGGTGTCTTGTATGTAGGTTTGGAATCATGTGCACACCATTTTAATGAATTTGGGTGTGTGCATGTGTGTGCGCGTGCGAAGTCTCACACAGTGGCCAAGATGAAGGGCCTCTGATTATGTATTCTTCGCTGCATCCCGACCCGGTTTAGGAGGGGCGGTGGGCAAAGCATAAAAGATGCCTTTGTACGTCTCTCACTCTAGAACCCGGCCACATTCCAGAGCTTCTCTTGGACACTGCCGGCCCTCTCTCCTCCTCCGAGGCCCCCGGTGGCCCCTCTGTCCCCCGCCCACGATCCCCACGGGACCTCCCGGAAGCCGCGACTGACTCTCGGGCCCGAGTGGGTGAGTGACAACAACAGCTGACTAGCACTATAAGGTGCTATGAGATATCGGAAATTTTGAACTATACGCCGAAACTTTATCTTATGTTTGAGCCCTGCGTGTTTGCGTGTGTGTAAATATATATATATATATATATATATATATATATATATATATATATATATATATATATATATATATATATATATATATATATATATATATATAGAGAGAGAGAGAGAGAGAGAGAGAGAGATATAGAGATATATTACCCCCAAATTTACAGTAATACATTTTTTTAAAGAAGATTTTCCCCCAGAATCCTCCCAAGTCTTGACAGCCTCTGAGGTTGAAGAGAAAGAGGATGAGGAGCAGCGATGGGAACGTGAAAGAAAAGAAAGGCAAGAATTGAGGCGAAGGGAACAAGAGGAGGCCAGAGAGAGAGAGAAGCAGGAAGCGGAAAGACTGGAGAAGGAAACTGTAACTAACTGACTTGCCCACTGTTTTTTGTTCAACCAGTCGTGTTCATTCGTTGACTGTATGTGTGCCTACCCAGCTCTTGCGGCAACAACAAAAGGAAGAGGAGGAGAAAATCAAGGGAGGAGATGAAAAGGAAGAGGAGGAGGAAAACAAGGGAGGAGATGAGGGCGAGATGCAGGAAGCAGAAGTCCAGAATGAAAACCCCTTGGAGAAGTACATGAAGATGGTTTTGGAAGCCAGAGAGAAGAAGCAAGACAAGGTGTGTGTGTGTGTGTGTGTGTGTGTGTGTGTGTGTGTGTGTGTGTGTGTGTGTGTGTATGTATATATATATATATATATATATATATATATATATATATATATATATATATATATATATATATATATATATATATATATATATATATATATATATATATATATATATATATATATTTCTTGAACAAAAATTTTGTGCATCATGATTTCGTGCTCTGATGCTTATTGAATTTTGTGCCACTCCTGGTGTGTTTATACCACCAGGGGGCAATATGATACAGGCATAATACATGAAGGAGAGTTCCACAAATAATTAAGAATATATGCATTTGAATGTTGATTACTGTCTACATGTGTTTCTGCACCAGTCATATTCAACTTATGTTTGTCCATTTTGTTTACAGGGTTATATACTCGTGCTCATTAGTTCACATAAAGTCTGCGGTGTGCAAACTTATGAGCACAACTGTATGTATTATCATTACTAGCCAGTTGACTTGTTAAATGAAAAATTGTTTTGTTCAGAGCTCCGGAAGTGAAAAAGAACACGTGAGCCCAGAGGTCAAGAGTTTGTCGGAAGATAATAGGTATGACTTTACGGATCCATTTTAATAATACATATATAATCCTCGACAAGCCATCCCCAAATGCTTTCTCATCTCCTATTTCATCACGAAAAGCCCCACTTAATGAGCTTGTTCTGTGTTTCCTCAGCATTGTGGCATATTCACACAAGAATGAAGATGCAGACGATGATTTTTGGTGAACTGCTAATTTGATGGAAACTTGTTTTGATGCTTTTATATCGTACGGATAAATAAATGAGCGAGCCGTGTGAGTATTTCCTGTGATAACAGATGAAAGATTAGACGAGATTTTGTGTCACTTTTCTTTTTTAATTAAAAAAAAAAAAAATCAGGCCAGTTGTGTGTTTTTTATTTTTCTCCAGCAAAACAAGATGTTGGTTTGTATCCCCTGTGGAGTGATTGATAGGTAGCAATTGTTTTCTTCATGTTTTTGGTTGATTCAAAAGGAGACACTTGCTATCCACACTTTGGCTAATTTCCATTGCTCAAATGTAGATACTTTACAAAGTATAATAATAGGAGTCAGAGGGCGAGGGGCTTAAAGATTCATAGAAAAAAAGTTGTAGAAAATGCGTACATACACATCCAGTAGCAAATATTAATCAAAAAGCATCTACAATTACTGAGCTAATTAAACAAAACAAAAAGGCCTACTACCACACAGTCCATATACTGTATATACATTCAATCTTCATGCAACAACCTAGTTAGCAACTATTATAAAAAGATTACGCAACAGAAAAAAAATACATCAGATTCCGATGCAATTATAGAAAAAATTATGAACAAAAAGTGTGTTAAAAACAACAACTGTACACAGGTCACACCTTCAAGCTCTTGAGATAATACAAACTTTTTCCATTGGTACAAAAGCACACTTAGGGTTCGATAACACTATCGCCGCTACAGGAACTCAACTTTGTAATTAATGGCCGCAGGTTATATGTAGCAAGCATGTTGTCACGTGACTTCATTACAAAATTGTACTCACTTTCCATCAGTGATGAAAAAAAAATGAAGCCTTGTGAAACACTTGTGATATTTTTTTACTCTTACAAATGGTGCACTTGGTTTAAAGATGCATTGGAAATGTATTAAATTATGACTGCATTGTTAACCATATAGTGCTATATGAAGGAGCAAAAAAAAAAACATCAAAGGTGTTTTATGAGGCTTCATTGTCTCATCACAAGATTAGGTGCAGCTGCACATTCAAATGTGAACCAATACAAGAACTGTGGGGAAAATTCTGTCTGAACATAATAAATTTCTGTTGATTATTATCATAAAGTTGTGAATCCTGAATACATGATGCACACACTATTTGGCAGGGTTAAACTGTGCAATTGATAGCTGTTCCCCCAAGCTACTATCACTAACAAAAAGCGTAGAATTTACGTGTGATACAAACACTTAACAATTAATTACGTCTCTTTACAGTTGGCAAAGAAGTGTACTGCTATTTGGCAAGCTATAAATGTCAAGAATGTTCTTTTAATGGACTGACGGTGTATAAAGTTATTTGCACTGCTGCTGATAGCTATATAAGGTCAAAATCCATTTTAACCGCTGGCAGTGAATGACTTTTTTTTTTTTTAACAAAGCGATAATAAAAATCACTTACAAAACAAATACAAGCAGAATATTATAACTAGGGCTGGGCATTAATGCTTATTGAAAGCAAATTGCGATTTATTTAGAAACAACAAAGGCCGTATTGTAATACGTAGTGTCGCAAATGTGTTTGACATAACCACTAAAATAAAGATATTCTGTTTTGTTTTGTTGTTTTTTTTTTTCCAAAAGCAGCTCATCATTGGCATACATAAATTCACATTAACCCCTCCACTCCACCCCTCAAAAAGGAGGAAAAAAGCATTGAAATTTGAAGGGAAAAAAACTGAAATGAGATGGAGAATTTCTTTACCTTGTTGGTTAGCTCTTGGGTTTTTTGTTGTCTTGCTATCACATTACGACGTTAAACTGTTTGCAAACAAGTCCATTATGGATTATTGCCTCCTGCCAGTAGCACTTCGTTTCATTTCCAGATTATGGTCTGCCTTTCTGGAAGCTAAATCGGACATGCCTGTTGCTGGGTGGTTACGTCACATGTGTGTTGACAAATTGGTCCTTCACAGCTTGAACATACATATTTGTTTGAAATGAAAACACACAGTAACCTTATCCGTGATTCCATTGTCATTATTTCTCTTTTTAAGGCCGAAACGTATCCAGATTTTGCCCTCATATTGTGAACAGCTTCGTATACAACTATGTCTTGGTCAGCCATTTTGCGATTTAAACCATAATGACGTCACTTGCGTTGTCGAAGTAGAAAATACGAAAAACAAAAAATGGGTAGTTATAATTCATTTTTAGATTGCAATGCATCGATATCCTTGGCCAGCTCTAATTATAACGTCATTCAAACATGAGCAGTATTTTAATTTTCATTATTTTTAAATAGTACAGTTCTTGTATTGGCTCACATTAATGGTTTTCAAACTGTGACAATTAGCTTTAGGGGCACACGTCAACATAATTACTTGCATTTTTAAAAGCTTTTAAGATCAAAAAAACAAGAAAGAAAGAAATTATTTAAAAAAAAACACATTTTGGGTTGTAAAAGGAAGCTCGTTTTATGACTTGTATTTTTGGTCTTATCAAGTCTCTTAAAACTATTTTTTTTTTAAATTGATACTCCACTTATTTAACCTTTTCAGCTGTAAAAAGCGAATAAATTTGACGACCATTATTTTTTATTTAAATCGAATACTTTTAAAAACACATTTTGCCACCTTGTTGATTGGAAATGACCTGTGCTAAAGGCTCAGGTAACAACCAATCACCGCTCAGTTAGTGAATGCCACATGACAAACAGCTGAGCAGTGATTGGTCGTTAGCCAAGCCATGAGCCCAGGTGATGTCATCGTCAGTCGATAGAAAGTGGAAAAAATACTATGTATTAATTGTACATGAAAATAATTTAGGTATCAAATTAATTAAAGATCAAATATTTTATTGCTGAAAAGGTCGAAATTTGTGGAATATGCTTTAAAAAGAGAGAATTTGAAGACGTGGGCAAAACAAAAACCACACCAACATCATCAACAGTAACAGTCGCTACATCAGTAAATTTTGCTTGATGTATGGGTGCATCTCAATAAATGCAGTTATCATAGAAAAGTCCATTTATTTCAGTAGTTCAACAAAAAAGTGAAACTACAGACTAATTTCAAACATAGGAAAATACTTTTTAAAAACTTCATCTTTTGAGGTTTGGGGTTTTAGCAATGAGCTATAATCATCTCAACTGTAAATCATGAATTATTTCACTCTGTATGAGTGAACCTATGATTTTGGAACGTTTTTAACTGAACTACTAAAATAAAATCTTCATGATATTTTAATTTGTTGAATGCACTCATCTATATGTGTGCATTCAATGAATGTATTTGCATTTAATTTTACAGGGATAACCTAATGTTGCGCTTGAACGAGCATTACAATGACCATACCAAATGATAATTCTAAAAAGTCGGCTACATGCTTTCCAACCAACTCCAGCAGACCCCTGAGGTAGAGTTAATGTAGGCCATGAAGTTTGCACACAAGAGCACATAGAACTGTCTTCATGCACATTCTCTACACTGCATTATAAACCTGTTCAAATAAATTCACAGCAATGTTTTTGTGGGTGTCGTGAATGGATTTTGGAGACTAAGTGGGGGGAGGACAACAATTGAATACTTGTCACAATTCAACGTATTCCCCCATGTCACACTGCGGCGATGTAATAACACAATGTCTTCACGTTGCAAAAAGGTCTTAAAAATGGCGGCCAAAGACATACGGGCATGTAAAAAGCAAATATATGCATGTAGAGTTAGTGCAGAAGCTGTAGTGTGTTAGTCTGTTAGTACGGCACAGGTGGTTATTGTAGCTGAGCCTAGTCCCCACGGGTCAGAACGCGCGGCCTCGCGTGGCCTTTGCGTGAACGCGTGCCTGTGCGATGGCCTTATGTGTAGGAATGAAGGCATTCCTTGGAGCGTGACGTGATGTCCTGCAGCTCCTGCTCCTCTTTCATTTTGATGTCTTGGTAGGCATGCATTTGACTGGCGTCCTTAAGGTAGGCCCAGTTTGCCGAGAGAATCATGAGGAAGTGGATCTGGAACAGAAGGGTGAGGTGGGTGGCCGGTGAGCAGGGCAAAGAGAAGATGCAAAGCAAAAGCTAGTAAAAAGGAGGCCCAAGCTACAGTACAGTGGACGCCCACTATTCGGGGGGGGGGGACAAAAATCCAGATCTTATTATCTTCCCACAACTTTGGCTGTTTTACTATAATGGAGGAGATTGACAGGCAGTGCATTCTCCCTGCGTATTTCATTTAATTTCTGGCCCAACAAGCTTTTAAAATATATATATATATATATATATATATATATATATATATATATATATATATATATATATATATTGATTGCAATGTTTTTGGTCCACTGTACTTTGCACAAACATAAACACATGTCTTTGAAATGGAAGGTTATAGACCCTTTTCCCAGTGACGTCAGCTCACTTTTGTTTTTGGTATTTGTCAACGTGACGAGGCATGACTACTTATAAAATGACAGATTTGTTTTATTTTGTTTTATTTTTAGTTTGTGATGGTGCAAGCTGTGGAATTTGACCAATATGGCGGCTTTCAACGAAAATAACTGAATCTCTATACAACTTCAGTTATTGGTCGTTGAGACTTTTTGGTGAGTCCTGACATAATAGACGTCTACACCAAATTTTGTGTTGGTTAGTAAAATTGGTGTCACAAATTCTTTCCAATTTTAAGAATATCCATTACCTCATCAAATGTTGATACCATTCTTTGCCCAGTTTAGAAATAAATGCTTAGAAATTTATTGTTGGCCACTTTAACTTTGGAAGCCACCCAGCGTAATGTTGAAAGCCGCAAAACCTAGCCAAACTGACCCCAAAAATTGTCTCTTTAAACCAATTTATCCAAGTTCCAATTTATTTTGTAGAATGAGTTCTTGAGATTTTCCACATCAACTACAATGATCAATATGCCTACCAAATTTTCAGGTAATCCAACACAGATGCGGGTGATTTTTGTAACATTCTAAATTTTCACGTAACCGGGCAAAACTGATTCAGCAAGAAAGTACTGTTGAGTGATACCTCAAATGAAAGCGTTTGATGAGCACTTTTCAGATCTCTAATCTATTTGTGAGTATACATTCCGAGATTGACGCGATGACCCCAAAATAAACGTCACCTATCTCCTTCACTTTCATCATCCATTTATTTACACCTTACCTGATAAAAGTTCGTAAATAGTCTGACGTCAAAAGGGTCTATAACTGTAAGGTGGTGCTTGGTATTAATCATTAAAAAACTACAAAATGACACTTTAATAACATGTGGGTGAGTAGAAAAAGAAAGCCAGAGATTGCAAGCTTTTGGAGGTTAGTGCAAAGAGTGTGCACATTCAAAATTTGCTTTGCTTCAACACGTTTTCAAAATAAATGAACAAGGTAATTTTTTTTAAACAAAAAATGTTTATTTTATATAGAATGGAAAGGCTACAATCTTCAATGGAAAAACAAGTGGGACGTAATTAAATATATGAAAATTGTAAGTGACTATAAACAGACTTTTAAGCATGCAGGCTCAGTGTTAAGATAAAAAACATGGCTCTTAACGGCACTTGGAGAGGAAATGAAGGACAAAAATGTATAGCGGAGGCAAAACCAGCATTTTGCTTTTATGCGGAAATAAACGTGTACTCTATCGAAAATAGTAACAATAATAAAATAATTTTAAGGCCACGATGAAACAAACAAAATATGACAAGAATCAAGTTGTAGTGATAAGAGAGCTGTGTATTTTTTGAATTGATTTTTTTGAATAGAAAAGGCTATCTTTAGAGAATGTATTTTTCAAGGGGATATATTTGAGAAAAAAGTAACTCGAATAGAATCTGAGAATGAGAATAATAAAGAATAAAGTTGTAAGATTACGAGGAAAAAAATAAAATAAAAAAAGTATGGAAATAATGAACTAATGTAAGAAAAACTAACTTGTAATATGATAAAAACATTACATCAAAGAGAAAATAAAGTTTTAATTTGATGCCCTATTTATACAAAATAAACATGACGATTTTACAGAAAATGTTATTGAAAAACATGACTGTTCACGACTTATTTTTCATCCTTGTGTTTTTTTTCTCTAGAAAAATCATGTTTTTATTAATTTTTTACAATGTATGACTTTTTTCCTAACAAAAAATATGTTTAGCCTAATAATTTTTCTCCTAATATTCCAACTTAATTCTCCTTTTCCTAATAATTTTAACACTTCATTTTTAAGTGTGCCTCTTATAAAACATGAAAATACGAGCCTTTTCGTTGTGTACCGTACTCGGTGTAGAATATGAGACACAAGTGGTCACATGACAACGTTAAGGCCTCAAAATTAAGTGTGTTTGAAACGTGACCCTTTGCGATTATTTGCACTTGTCTACTGCGACGCCTTTGAGCAGATCCAGTGACGTCAAGTGAATACTGATGATTAAATACTGCCTCCACTTTGAGCACGTGAATTGAAGAATATAAATAACACTTCTAGGCGTGCGAGAAAATCAGTTGACATCTAGAAATGCGTGGGTTGAACTAGTCATCTAAACACTCAAGTGTCATTAGGCGTCCTCACTAAAAAAAAAAAGCGCAGTCAGCAATTTACACCTGGTTCTACGAGAGATTTCCTGTCTATTGTTTTTAGTTGGTTTTGCGGTGTTAAAAAAATAAAAACAACAGCAACAAAAACGAGGTTAAAACTTAGTGCAGCAGTCTTCTCGACTCTTAAACTTCAAAACGGCAAAGTTATAAGTGGCAGCCATCATGTAGATCAGCTGGTGGAAGAGAACAAGAAAAGATGGTGAGAGAACATGCCGGCGTACCCGGACCGCTTCGTATTAAAAGAAAAAAAAAAGTTACCTCGCAATGCAAATAATAAATGGATCACACATGAATGACATGACAAACTTTCAGATATTTCCACGTATGCGGTGTCAGACCACATGAGAATTTAGTAGGATTACAAACAAAAAGTCGTGGCTCGAAGGGAACATTTTTGTTTAGAAGGCTTGAAATCCTTATTTATTTATTAGAAGAACAGTTCTTTCAATCATTGACATAATTTGAGGAGCAATTCTCAAAATTTGAGGACCATATAATGCACCGGATTATAAAGTGCACTAACAAAAATGTAATGAAACATTTATTTTTGTCATGTATAGGCCGCAGGTTATAATATAAGATATTCAAACCGAAATATGGAACATGACAGTTTTTATCATTTTTGTTTTCATTTAAATCTTGTTTTTTTTCTGGCAACAGAAAGTTCATGCCTTTGAAAAAAAAATTAAAATTGCTGCACCCTTAGAAATAAGAGCTGCACCAACATATTTTCATCATAACACTGACATGCTGAGATTATTAGATTACTGCACCAACACAACAGTAACATGCCTGGTACATTTAATAGTGTAGAGTCCCCTGGTGGCGACTAATCGAGCAGTTTAAAATCAAAAATACTTCGATAGAGTTTTCTTCTGTCTCCGGTTGTTTACCAGGAGATTGCTCCCTGGTGGCTAGTAAATAAAAACTGCAGATAAGTCATACTGAACTATCAGCCGCAGGGTTCAAAGCGTGAGAAACTTGAACTCCAAAATGTGCTGTAAATATCAGTTACAAGCTTCGTAGAAAATAGTTGTTGAAAAATGCAATTCGTCGCGAAAAATGATGGAAAAATTGGATGGCACTACAATAAAACCTATATTTAGGTTTAGTTTTTTGGGTTCTACACAGATTCTTGTTTTTAGATCATATTTTTTCCTAAATTTGACTTGTTCCGTTACCAACTTTTCAAAACAACAGTTCTTTTCAACTTTTTGCCCACTTTCCAACTAAATTCTCATGATAGCTTATTGCTAGCATACTTACAGATGGGCCCATTAAAATTGACTATTTTAAAAAGTTGGAACCATGAAATTGACATATCTGTTTTGCTTTCTTACCAGAGCGATCACAGTAGCTCCGGCTCCAGCACAGGCTACAATATACAAGTGATATGACAGGTAGAACTGAAAAAAAGCAAAAACATCAATAAATAAATACAAGTAAAAATTGTTTCTCCGTTAACCAAAACAAAATGATTGTCAAAACCCTGAGCAGAATTTTGTCCAATTCTTTGATTTGGACATCAAAGGCATTTCACATCAATGGGCAAGCATTGAAAGGAGACACGAGGGAGCTGAAATTTCACCCAGATGGTGAAAACACGTCAGAGTTCAAGAATGGCAAGAGGCCTTAATTATCACACTACCAGGAATGTGCCATCCCTTGGCTAAAAAACAGCCCAGAATTATCTAGAAGAAAATGACCAAAAAATTGTCAAAATACTGCAAAAGGCACATCCGAAGGGTACTACTGAAATTCCCCAAATATAGGACACAGATGTGTATAGCACGTGTTCTTAATTTTGGGGTCAAATTTTGGTAATATCAACGTTACCGTGTATAAGATGCTCCAACAGTTTGCAGACAAAAATAAAAATATTGCAAAACTTAATAAAAGTCATCTTCCTAAATCCTTCATATTTTCTTGGGTTCATATTTGTAAATTATATATTTGTTGAGGGTTAATTTGAAAGTCTTTCAGATTTCCCACAATGTGAGCAGTCATTGAACGCATCACCAGTAATGTTGAATGGGCTCGAAGCAATTGTTTTTTTTTTCCTTGCAACGCAGCTTGGTCTCATTTTACCATAAATACTTGAAGTTCCACCAAACTTGTGATTGTGTACGTACGTCCAAAAACCACAATTAAGAGAGTCAAACGGAATATCTTTCCGTGTTCTCCAACCGGTGCACTCCTAATTGAATAAGCTGGAGACGTCATAACTTCTCTATTTTAGTAATATTCCTTTGTGTGAACAAGGATGACCTCGGACTTGGGTTCGGTCTGCTCTCTCCTTTTACTGAAATAACGCCAAAAAAACATCAGCTGACACAAGCTGCCATTAGCTGCTAAAAAATTCTAATCTTTAAATTATCATTTATAGTTTTGACCTTCATTTTGGGAGAAAAGTGTGTCTTATATTTGAGGGATTAGTGTATTTACTATGAATATCCATCCATGCGTTTGTTATATCTTTCTTCTCATTAGGGTCACAATCACAGTGCTAGTTACATGTCACATACATAGAAGCTGTCGATCGCATCTCACCTCGCTGGTGTTGCAGATGTCACCTAGCGTGGATCCACAGGCCTTCCCCGGTGTTGAATTCCATGGGATGATTCCTAAATACAAAACTTAAATCTTAAATTGGGCCATTTCCATCTCCTGAAGGTGCCAAGATGTCCTCCGTGACTTACCGTACTGGCGGACATCCACGCAGATGGAGTCGATGTCGGTGAGGTTGGACATGGGCGACTTCATGGTGGCGCAGGTGGACCACATGTTGTAAAAGAGGAAGACGGGCACGGCGGAGAAGCCGAACACGCCGAGCCAGGCCACGCCCAGAATGTAAGTCAGGAACACAAACTGCGACACACATGCAAAGACAAGTTTGTGTTTTTTTTTGCTCCAAATTTGTGTTTATTTGGAGCACTTTGTTATTTTGATGCTCTTTGAAAAAAATTAAATTGAATTGTTATTGACTGTCAACAGTTAAAAAATGAATTATTGAATAAGTATAATGATGGTTTCTTACAACATGCAAATTAAATAAAATTATAAATAAAATTCCCCAAGTTTTTCATAAAAAGCCTGAATTGTCAATCTTTTTAGTTTAATTTCTATTACTTTTAAAAATTAACAATAATTATCATTATCATGATTAATAAAATAAACTATTATTATCATTCATAAGTATTATTATTAATAATTATTCTTGTTATTATCCTTTTTATATAAATAAAATGTAATCATTAAATGAAAAACTAACTGTCAAATAAATGAATGCATACTTGCACATATAGTACCAGTCAAAGACTTGGAAACACTTTCTAATTCAGTGTTCCATTATTTTAAAATTATCTGAATTGTATAATAAGGCTATCATCAACGGAATGAAAAAAAAATGAATGAAATTGTTTGGAAAACAAAATGAATCAAAACAGAATATCTTTTATCAGCTTTGCACATCTTGGTATTTTCTCTCATTTTTATGATGTGGATAATGCTTTATGACCTGAAATGATTTTCAGTAGTAGCCTGAATTTTTTGACCTCTTATTATTATTAGTAAATAATAGTAAATAATAATAGATATGAAGGTGTTTCCAAACTTTTGACTGGAATTGTACACAAATAAGTAGGTCATCCCCAGGCTCAAAACCAGGTTTGTTCCAGTTGGACTTTTTCTGTCATATTTGATCTAATCAGGTTATATTTTTAACATGGTATATTTCTTCATTTTGCTTCACGTCCATAAAAAGAATCGATGGAGACTTTTCCCACAGTTGATCTTTCCTCTGCGCACTCAATAACTTCCCAACAATCAGCTGCGACATGTTTACAAAAATACCATTGCGCTGATGCAGCGCCCGCAGAGGGTGGTCTTGAACTCGCTATGCAGCTCCTTGACGGCGCTGGTGGTGTAGAAGCCCTCGGCCAGCAGGATGATGCCGTACAGGAAGAAGAAGGCGCCGATGCCGTAGATGACATACTGCATCAGCTGGATTCTGAAAGCAGACGAGACAGCCGAGCGGCCGCTCACTTTTCCGTCCGGGACACTTGATCAGGATGTCTCAGGGGGAGACGGATGAACTTTGCGAGTCAACGGAGGCCTCTAAATCCACGCGCGCAGCAAACATGCTAGGCCCATGTCATTCCTCTTTTATGAGCGAGGCTAATGGACTCTTTGTAGCAAGGTCCATATTAGGACAGCTCTGGTGCGGCTTTTGGAAAACACAACCGACTAAAAATAGCAAGAATGAAGTCATTAAAGGGGTGGCTTTTCATATGTTGGTCTCCTGTCATCCCGGCTGAGGAACGTTACATCACACCCTGTGAATTCAAATATTCACGTGCCTTGAAAACAACACCATTTTTTGTTCATTTTCTTCCACATCATTCCTGCAGTATTTTAGCCAAGGGATGGCACAGTCCTGGTATTGTTATAACTAAGTGGTCGTCACCATGTGGGTGAAATTTCAGCTTCCTTGTGTCTTCTTTCAAACACCTCTTTGATGTAAAGGATTGGACAAGATGCTGCGCAAGGGTCAATTTGCCATCTTAACACGGAAGCACGCTTCCAACGTTGCAGAAACTGTTCGGGGAAGGCCATTTTCTGTTCCGGCATGAAGTAACGCTGCTTTTAATAAAACTGGAAAATCGGAAATAATCGGAAAAGTCAAACATGGTTGATGTGAATCAGACTTGATTTGTTTTTTTTCATACAGTGCTCTATTCAGATGATCTATTATGCAAAGGGTTGTGATGAATGTCATCCATTCTCAATATCAGAGCTTCTCAAATGGGGTACCAGTACCAGTCGGGGTATGTGAAACCACTTAGGGGTTATGTGATATTTAAACAGCGTTTCTCTAGGTATCAACAAATCAGATTTAGTGCTCCGTAATGCCACAACAGGAGCTGATTTCATTTATTTTCAAATTAAGAGCATATAAATTGGAACAAGAAGCAACTTATTAAGTTGGTTTTTTTAGTACTCCTTTTATACTTTATTTTATACTTTATCCTTTTATACAGCTAGGAATTGTTATCATTGACATAATTTTGAGGCAGTCAAGCTAGAAATAAAACATAATTTTGCTTCATCAAGCTATTTTCTGGAGTTACTTCATATAACACACAGAGGGATACCGCAATGAATTCAGCACCAAAATTCAATAAATTAGACATGGCAGGCACAGCATTCTATTTTTAGTCTTTGTTTATCGTCCAAAACGCTGGTAATCACTCAATGTATTCAACTGTTGTTTTCGGTGCACTTTGAATTGAATTGAAAGGAAGCAGTACACAGTTGGGAAAACAAGTAGAAGAAAACACTGAAACAAAAGCAGAGTCTCACAAGTAAATCAAACTGCCCAAGGTGAAAAAAATGTTTCCACGATAATGTAACTTATTGCGATGCACCTGTATTAACGCATCATTCCACTTACACTTCGGTGAGCATGGCATGATCACTGGCCACCTTGGAGAAGTGACTTTCCAGAATGCTGACGGTTCCCGTGAGCGCCACGTGGCCGCAGCCGCAGAAGAGGGCCACGCCGGAGAAGCACAAGATGGTGGCCACCAGCGACGCGTATGGCACACCGCCTAAACATTTGATGCAGCACTCGAAGCAACCTAAAAACAAAGCAAGAACAGAGGAATCAAGAAACAAAAACGTCATAAGTAGGGTATCAAATGCAATTGCATATATATATATATATATATATATATATATATATATATATATATATATATATATATATATATATATATATATATATATATATATATATATACATATATATATATATATATATATATATATATATATATATATATGTTAAATGTTTTTAATACTATCCAAAATAGTACATGTCACTATTAATTATTAAGCATTTCAAGTTTTTTATTTATTGAAAAAATTCTGCTCATTTCTATACTTTATATTACAAAATCATCTCGCGGGCTGGATTTAACCTGTTTGTGGGCCAAAACTGGCCCGCGGGCTGTATGTTTGACACCCTTGCAGGTTGAAGTTGAAAATATTCTTTCAATAATGTTATATACAGCTCACTATTGTGAATGTAGCAGTAAAATCCACTTTTTTTTTTTTTTTGCCACGCTGAAAATCACATCACATTTGCTCTCAGCTCGAGTCATGACCAATCAGCCTGCAAACGTCATGTGACAAAACTTTGAAAACAGAACCAAAACTCCAAGAAATCGACATATGCTTACAGGAAGAAGATTTCTCTAGAAATAGGCAGTGTGTTGGAGTTACTAGACAAACGAACCAATATTTCTTCCATGCATGATTTTGGAATTTAGGAGGAGACCCGAGTAGCCCGAGAAAAAAACCCATGCGGGCACAGGGAGATCTTACAAACTCCACAAAGAAAGGCCTAATCCAGAATCGAACGCAGATCCTCTGAACTGTGAGGCGAACATGCAAATCAGTCTTCCGCGACCCCCCCCCTCCACTGGAATAGTATTCTATATTTATGTAAAATACATGCAGTATATGTATATACTTTAATTAGGCCATCAGTAGTAACATATGAATCTTTTTTTTTATATAAAATAGAAAACCTTTAAGCTATGGGAAAATGAAGCCTCACAAAACCGCTTCGGTTTTATGTTTTTTTATTTTTTTTTGCCACTTGCTGATGACTGAAAATGACATCACAGACAACCAATAACATCTCACCTGTTTTCTGACTGTGGTCATGTGACGTTCGCAAGCTAAGCTGCGATTGGTCGTTAACAGAGCCCGGCGCGACTGTGTTGAGACTAGTGGCGTTACATATTGTAAAATGTCCTTTTGTTGATTTCCTTTTTAACTTCATTCGTTTGTTCATTCATTTTCATGCGTTCTCCATCATACGTCTAAAAAGAGCTCATCAAGCTTTGCATCGCAACTTCAAAGCCAGCCAATGGCCTTGCAGATTACCGTCAAAACATGTGTATTTAAAATCCATGGAAGCCACCATAGAGGGTCTGAAGTGACCCATGAGGGACGCCATCCTCTCGGGTGGTCGCGCCACAAACCGACCGCTGTGTGTTTTCCATCTCCGGCGCGTGACAGGATGTTGTCGTCTTGGACGTCCTGCTTATGTTGAAAAGCGTGCGTGCACCCAATAAGATACTTAAAGATGACATCATCGATGAGCAGTATGTTGTTTGATTCATCTGACTACAATTTTAAAGCATGCCCCCTTCTGTTATTAATTTTCTGATTTTATTCTAGCTTTTTTCATTGACGGTTTGAAGCTCATTGGCTGAGTACATTTAAGTAGATATACAACCACTGGCACTTTCATTTGACCGCTCATCTGAACTGTTTGTGTAGTTCGGGGCGATGCTAAAATATTTATCCCGGGCTGGGAATCGAAGGCGTCTCGGAGGTCTGAAAAGATGTGGAACAAAGTGTTCCGAGCTTTTCTGTTTTGCTGGAGCAAACTATCCGACAGGAAATACTAGCAGGGGTAAACATTTGCTTTCTTTGGTTGACAGCTCAAGGTAGAGGATTTTTCTTTGGAAAGAAAAGCCGGAGTTTAGAATCTGAGGAGAAACTCGCTCTGATTTATTTAGTCAACGCGCCAGATATTACGATTATCTCTGAGGAAATTAAAATACTCGCACATGTGGAGACATATAACTTAAAAAATGCTCTGTTATTTTTCTAATCCACTTATTGGGACCTCTGTATTTTGTACTCAAGTTTGGGTTAATTATTTTGACCCAGCAGATTAGCCCAGTAGATAAAAATAAGCCGGCGTTGGCTCAGTCCCTTACGGACCCAGCAAGGGTTAAAACAAGGTAATGTAAGTATGTTGGTTCAACGTTAGCAGGTAGCAGCAGCAGTGAGAAGCACTTGATGCTAGTACTTTTCACAAGCGGTTAAAAAGACATAAATGACTCAACTGAAGTTGCCGTTCCTCCTGATCACTTTTTAACAAACCAGGACTTACTCAAAAGTGCTGTTTTAGCCAGCAAAATTGCTACTGAGGTTTTGACATCACTTGGTTTCATAAACCAAAAGGGGAGATATTTGAGACATCTCACTAATCGTTCAAGAGTCTAAAAATGAAAGATTTACATTTTTTAAGTGGAAATGTGTTTTAGCATTTTCTGTACTCAGATATCCTAAATGTTAAAAATACTTATTTCCCAATCCATTAGTGTTCAAGTGACAAAGAGCCTTGACGTAGTCCCAGCACCAACCACAAAATCCTATTCAGATACTTACAATAGTCCAATCTTAGGTCGCAGACTCAAATGCTGCATTTGAGGAAGGTGGGAAGTTGTATTTATCTCACTTGGATTGTTCAAGCTCCAACGTCAAAGCGTTTGAGGTGCACATAAGGAACAAAGAGGGCTGACTGATGAATTGTTTTTTGTGAAGTCGAGGTCCCTTTATTCCTGACTTTGCAACTTGGAACTCCCAGTTGAAAGATGCGTTTCAATGCATTTTCCTACTCGGAGATCTGAAATGTCCGACTTCCCACCTTCCTAGAATGCAGCATATGATAAGAGTAAACATCCACGGAGCATTTAACAAATGAAGAACGCTCGGGACCCGCTCTTGGCTTGAAAACAGACCCACCACTGGCTTCACTTTTACTTGAAAGCTAAAAGAAGCAGAAATATATGTAATAAATAAAATACACCGGTACCATACACCATCCCAAAAACTGAGTTATTTTCACTTTCTTTCGCATCTATAGACAATAACTCAAGTAATTATAGACTTGTAACTAAACATAAACACTACTTACATTTTCAGTTTTAACATTAAACCTGTAAGATGCCAAGAACGTTAAAAAGTTACTCAATACTTTTGCCTATAGATTTAATAAAATTTCCATCATTGTTTTTGAGCCCGGAAGCAATAAATGCATCCAAATTGGCTCCTGATGCAACTTCCTAGACTGTGCCATTGCACTTTAGCACACTTCCTGAACACACTTTGAATGGCTCTGATGGGCACATATAGTTCAAGGAACATGGTGCAAAGGCTTCAAACAGGATATTGAGCCCAGCTGCAAAGTGATTTGTTCCTTTTAAAAGAGGAAGCAACGCAGAATGGCAGGTGATGACTTTTTATTGGCTGTAAGCCATCAATCAAATACAGTGACGGCCGCATGAGAGGTAAATATCCAGACATGGATGGATATTATTAACTTTTTATTCATATCAGCTTTATGTTGAAATAATCCTTACATGTAATTTTGTTTAATAAATGTGTGACAAAAACAGAGTTAAATTTATAACGAGACTTCTAAAATGCGCATCAGTTTGGTTTTCGATTAAATTTAAAATCAGCAAGATCCCTGGTCACAAATCGAGGTATATCTCCCTTTTATAGTCAAAGCGCCCCAATTTTTTAGATGCTCATAAGTGGGTGGTAAAATAAGATGAAATGTGTTTCCATATGTTAAGCAGATCTACGATCAGTGTGTGTGTAACACACACACATGTGTTTAAAACATCAGCTAAGCCATACGTGCGCCTCGCTAAGGGGGCCACTGCCAGTTTGTCTCTACTCTGTTTTGAACATCTGAGAAGACGCACATTTACGAGCAGTCCTACACAAATACTGTTCTTTGCCCCAGAGTCAAATTTTTACCGCAGATGGCTAATGCAGCTGTATGGATTTGACAGAGATATATTTTAATAATACTGTATATATACATGCGGGAAAAATACATACTAAACTGCTGTTGGCTGCACAAAACCGCCTCCATAAGAATAGAGAATTGTGACCACAAGGTTTCTGACTTTCATATCAAGATTTTACAAATGTGGTTAAAGGTTTTTCTCGGCCAACGCTTTAAACGAAATAACAATGAGAAAGGCGCTCGTCAATAGTACATACTTGTGGTGGCCACCACTTTATGTTGACGGTGCAAAATACAGAGCGGCAAAATACATTGCAAAACAACAACAAAAAATATCAAAATGAAAATAGTCTGGCTGAAAAAAAATGCTTACAACAGCTAATGAACTTCGAACTGTCATCATGTAATACAGCAAATGGTCAGATTATCTGATGGGAGTTCAGTTGAGTGATTTTGCTCGTTCTTCTGACTGTAGTGGACATTTTTTTATTTATTTAGTCAATATCTTTTGACTTATACAAGCTAGTCTGCTAAGTCCTAGTGTACTCAGGAGAGGACATCCTGACATTTCCACTGATGTCTCACGCGTCTTGGTGGGATGCTTTTCTCCCCAGACAAAATGGACACAACAGTGGACATAAATGAATAGGCTGGGTCTCAGGAGTATTTTTAAGCTTGACATCTAACAAATCCCATCGAGCATAATAAAAATCACGTTGGCAACTTTTTTTCCCCTCGCCTTTGATGACTTTCACATGGTTGCGATCTCGCCGCCGCACTGTACTGCCGAAGACTCATCATGGCGACAGGAAGACGAGAAGGGGGAGGGGGAAGGGCAGACCACTTGTTTGTCTTGAGCTTTCATTTGTCACGCTAGCATCACAAGGCGAGAGATACTTGTGAGTGTAATTGTGTGAGAGAAAAGAAGAAGGAAAAAAAAACAGCGGTGGAGGCCAAGAAGTTTGAAAACAAAGACGCGTCTGTGTGCGACTCTCCGCTCTCCATCACGTCCAGTTCATTCAGAGCTCCACTGAGAAACACGGCAAGGCTTTTTCCGGCCAACTACTGGGCTCAAACCCGAGTCCAACACGCAGCGCTTGGCCTCAAGGGCCATCCAAACCACTTCACACTCCCCCAACAAAAAATGTGTCTCCTAGGGGGAAAGAGGAAGGCTCAGAGGGGCATCTTTGCTTTACATGTCATCGCAAAGACATCATGCATTAGCAATCCACCAGCTGGACGCCCCTCCGCAACCCCCCCTCACCACAACATGACTGCGGCCTGTCATCACCCCAAAACTAAAAACCTTCCAACAGCTGGGAAGCGTAAATACAGGGCACCCTCGGAATTATAACACAAACCAGTCATCCATTTTCTGTAATGCTTGAACTCATTATCGATGGAGGTAAGATGGAGCCTATCACAAATGACTTGGTGGGAGGTGGGGTACATCCTGGATAAACTGTTAATCAAATTCCTACTGAAGGATGATTGAAAGTCGTTCATTTTCTTGAACCAAAGAACTGTAGAGCAAGCATGCTAACCACTAGATCACTAGATCATGTTGTCTTAAAAAAAATCATTAGATTAATTAAAAATAAGGTTCTGACACCGATATTTCAACCAGTAGAGGTGCTGTTCAGCTATCTTTTTCTTAACACTACATATCATAGATCCACATGTGTATGATCCACATCGCAGTTAATAGAAAAAGAAAGATTTTTATTTTAATGGACTCCAAGGGCACCAAATACAATAACACAGAAGGGGCCCCAAAATTGACCCCTGTGGAACACCACCCATCAGACAGTGGGACTCTTAGCAACCAAAACTAGCACAAAAAGTGACTGACTCATCCTAAAGTGCGATGATTTCAGAGGGGGTTTTAAAAGCACATGTAAACATTTTGATTCATACGTTATGTATCATCCGCGAGCCCCCGCAGGCAGGTAGCACCGTAAAAAGCACCATCCGCGTTCTAATCTGACGCGTAACACTCATTGTTAACAGATGTGTCTGTTTACAGCCCACTTTTGTTTGCTGGTACTCTGAAGGAAGAGCTGCCAAAACACGAACATATCTATGAGTCTTATTTTCCACACTGGATCCACTCTGAGGGCATTAAAAGAGCCATGATGGCTCTAATGGCCTCCCTCCAGAGAGAAGGCCGACCCGAGTGAGGGGAAATTTGTCAAAAGCGGCCTCTTTGTTTACTTTGCTGAGACGGCAAGCACCAGTTACGGGATGGTAGCCGCTGACTGCGCTTCATCCATTTACATCTGAACCCTTGCAATAAAAATAGATTAAATAAATAAGAATAAATGGATAACAATAGGAAGGAAGTTTTCATAAGACAATGAGCTCTATTTTCATAAAAAAGTGTGCATGCGCTTTGGCATGAAAACTGCCAGTTTTCTTATACACGCGCACCTGACAATTTGGTGGCAAAAAGTAAACTGACTAATGTAATGAATATTCGGAATGAATGTAATATTGTATGATGCTTTACGTGTGCTATATGTGTGTATGTATATATGTTTGTGTGTGTGAGTGTCTTTCACGCCATTAAAAACCAAAATGAGAACAACCAGGCTAATGTAATAAAAATGTATTACATTTCCACTGTCTCTTTAAACCAAGTGTACCAAGAACACACTAAAAAAGGTTCTAAAATGTACATTTTAATACTGTATAAGTAATCTGCTGTAATAGAATGCTGAACACTAAAGCTTAAACATTGGAGGGGAATAATGTTGCAATTGAAATAAAGTTAAAAAAAATACAAAGATAAGTGATTCATATGTGTACCACTAGAGGGAGTCCAAATACCATAAAAGTACTAGAACCACACTGTGAGAATCATCGCAATGACGCAATGATAAATGTTTACATTATCGTTACAGTATTGCATTGTTATTTGTAATTTATTTTATTTAATGGACAGTGTGCAGTAACACTGTTCACAATATGGCTGCATCAGATATAGCAAATCTCTTTTATCTATAAATGTGCACACCAGCACTAATGATTCCAACCCACCAATGCTTCCTAACACGCGTCAATGCTATATTTTTCTCCTTAGTGTGCATGGCACTGGTAGCAATCTATTGGCAAGACAAGTCATTTATCTTTGTCCTAGGCGCCCCTCTTATCCACCTCATTAATCACTAGTCCCTTGCAAAGGGGCGATTCAAGCGCTCCCCGAGGTTTGACTGATCGGATTGTGCGAGCGCCTCGTCATTAAACGTGACACGAGAAAGATGACAGCCGTCGGCGTGCGTTATCAAAGAGGATTACCAGCTAGAAAACGTCTCACCAGAAGGTGGCGGTTGGGGGGAGGGCCACAAGACGGTAACCATGGTAACAGGCTTTTGATTGTTCATACTACATTATTTTTCCCGTAAAAATAAGAACTCTAATCAGACTGTTTGCCACTTGCCGTCGACTGAAAATGACATCACACGTGCTCAAGGCCCAGGTAACGAATTTTTGTGTCAACTGACCAAACCCAGACCAAAGCATGATGCAAAAGCAATCAAAATTGTTTTGTTTTTTTTAACGAAAGGTCCACTTAGGTAGGCTCAGGTAACAACCAATCACAGCTCAATGTGAGCCGTGATGTCACTTTTAGTGTTTCTAAAGGTATTTATTGTAGATTAAAAAAAAAAAAAAATGTGTTACCATATTAACTAATTAAATCCAATACACGCATTTTTACTTATCTTTCCGGAGTCCTCGACGTTCAATCCTTGGCACTTTATTAATTGCTTGATTTTTTTTTTATGACTACACTTAAATAGTTATTTTTAGATCCTCCCTAAATAAGAACATGGGATTGAATGTCTGGACTCTTTAATGACGTATAAATACGTTTTTGGGGAGAGAATGAGTTAATTGTAGAGAGAAATATTCAGTTTTACTGCTGAAAATTATTTTTAAAAAGTGTACTATTCCTTTAATCTTGTTTGGGGAGTATAGCTTGCAATTGGCCCCAATGTTAGCTTGTTGTTTTTTTTGTTATGATTAGATGCCATAGGGGCATTACAAAAGTACAATGCACTGTACCAAAAATAGCGTTTTCAAGAGATGTGTACAAAACCAGCGTCTAAAAAATATAAATACCGTCAATATGAATAGGAACGGTCGGTAGATACGACATGCTACTTTGGAGCTCACGCTAATGAAAAGCTAAGTCCTGCTTTCCATTAAGTTTGAAAGGACATCCGTCAAGCAAATAAAGCTCAATGGAAAGCCAACTCGGAACAACTTTCACCAAAATACTTCTGGCCCTAACTTGATATCACTTGTTAAACGTGTGAAGTAAGCGAGCTGCTCCCAGACTCTTTCGAGACCAAAGTAGCACCATGAATATTAATGCAGATGGATTCCTGATGGATGGGGGTGAACGCAAGCGGGACCCCGACTTGAGCTGTCAAGAAGCTTTGAGTTTCCCACGTGAGGTGTTGGTGATGTCTTGCACGTCTGCTGTGATGTCCCATCTCATATTTGGGTAATACAACGAAGAACTTGAGGAGGAACAAGAAGAGGCGGCCATGTTTAGACAGCACAGACAAAGCAGCTTGTTAAAAATAACAGAGGGGCGAGGGCCGATGGTGAGGGATGACCGGGACGACGGGGGTGAAGAGGATCTTGGCAACCACGGGGAGAGCGGCCCCCGGGGGCATGTTAATGAGAGAAAGGCCTTTCAGCGGG
This sequence comes from Hippichthys cyanospilos, assembly GCF_059441005.1. Classification (NCBI taxonomy): domain Eukaryota; kingdom Metazoa; phylum Chordata; class Actinopteri; order Syngnathiformes; family Syngnathidae; genus Hippichthys; species Hippichthys cyanospilos. The sequence continues at coordinate 16,608,418 of NC_142373.1, read as the reverse complement.
GACTGGGGAAGAGTGGGGGCTGGATTGGGGTCTTCTCACGGATACCAGACTTTGGAGAAAAAGGGGGAGCCTCAGGGGTCAGGGAAGGGAACTTAGCAGGGATCCCACAACACAACAAATGGCCACACTAATCTGCAGACTTTTTTTTTTTTTTTCCAGTCGGCCTTGTTGAACAACGGGAGAGCTGACATCATGCTTGTAAAGACGAGAAGCTTCGTTTGAACTCTTTTTATCGTTGCATTAAGACGTTTATTGGAGCTTTATTTTGTAATTGCCTGAATGTAATTGTACCATCAAGTTCAAAAACTCACTAAAATGATGGGATTCAGAGTACTGAAAGCGGTAATAATCAGCAGCATCCACTGCAAATGTGGGAATAGCATTTTATCTGGGACTATATAAGGCAGGGGAGTCCAAACTTTATTGTTTGAGGACCATGTCTGGATAAATGGAAAGTTGAAAAGGCCGCTTTTTCAAATTTAATTTCTCAAAGCTGTTAATTAAATATATGAGCATTTGATGCAGCACTCGAAGCACTCTAAAAACAAATGAAGAACTGAGGAGTCAATTAAAAAATATATATATATATATATATATTTTTTACGCCATTATAAGCACCCAAAAAGTCAAATGTAATTTCCTCGGCTATTATTTATAACACATGGTGAATGTTAAAATGAATTTAACTTATGAATGCCTTCACAAATGTTCATAATCTACTCGAAACAAAGCCAAGCGTCTTAATGACGGCATCCAAGCAACAAAAAAATGCACTTGAATGGTTTGCTAACAACCAACAGCAAGACATGAAGTACATCTCCAGGCCAGCAGGGTGCAGTAGTCTTAACTTGTCATTATTAAGCAAGTTCAAGGAAAGAGTGACTGTACAAATGTCAAATGTGACCGCCACTGTTTACAGTCATGACAGAGAAGAAAAGTGAATAAAATATGGCAATAAAAAATAAAAAGAATGGAATGTAAACTTATTAACCTTAACTGGTGTGTGAATGTGTTTTTTTTTTTTTTTTTCCTGGAGGTTGCTTTACAAAACATTTTGTGGGTTATGAATGATCAGTCAAACAAAAACGGTTGACAACATAGGGACCTCTGGTGGTTAATGAAGGTTTAATGTTGTGGAACAAAACTGGAATAAAAATAGATTTTCAACCCAAACAATGTGGACTTTGAATTTGGTTTGTTATGGAAAAGTTTGAGAATTTAAATGTGAGAGTTGCACAGTCAGGACTTCATCTGAATGAGTATGAAGGTCTAAAAGAGAAGCAGAGAAGGCCTCATTGTGGCTTTCCCACAGCGAGATTGGCGACAGTGAATGCTCCTCAGTCACCCATAAAAGACGCGCACCCTCAGTTCTCAGGCAGCCGGTTCGATGCCATTCAGCATTCCGTGACAAAAGCATCACAAGCGAGAAGCATTGAGGGCGTGGCCCACCGGTAAAAACCATGTATTGAAATGACACAGTTCTAAACAGCACTCACTGTCTGCCTCCAATCGAACTCATTGATTGGTTAAACAAACAAAAAAAAAAAGCAAGGACAAAAAATCATTACAGTGATCCATTCATTTGTTTTACTGACCCACTTATCACAGACAAGTTCAATATGTGAAAAACAGGGGCGAAAACTGTGGGTTATCAATTAGTTTCAAATTATAATGAGCAACAAACCCATTTGTTAGAGGTGAGGGCTTCAGTATCTGTAGAAGTGAAATTTTATCTAAGCAGTAAGAAATAAGGGAACCGCAAATAGTTGATTTATATGAGGCTTGTGCCCTTTGGGGGCTTAGGGAAAAGAAATGCTTCCCCTTTCGCTTTGGTGCTATTAAAGGCTCTTTTGCAACGCATTTTACGCTCATATCGCATGACTATAAATCATCAGTGGACCCGTGTTGTTTCATAACATTCAGAAGCTCACAAAGCATCCGATTGAGGTTACTTGGCAGAGCCCTGCAATTTCATTTAATTGATAGCTGCATACAATAACCTGGATACATGACGGTTTTAGTTTGTTTTTAGTTTGTTTTGATCCACTTTTTTAATTTCGATGAGCTTACATTTGTTTAATGCTTCCTTTTAATTTAGATTTGATTAGTTTTGGCATTGTGTCACTGCGTCTACGGCAGTGCTTATCAATTTTTTTTTTTTTTTTGCAAAGCCCTCTTAGAAAAGAGAAAACCCGAGATTATTATCTCGATAAAAATTATGTAAGTATACCTAAAAACATATCTTTTTAACATTAACTATTACAAAGCGTTCACGTCACCGTTTGCATCACAAATAGCTGAAATCAATATATGAGGGTCAATATATATTTTGGGAAAAATAAAAACAAAAACAAAAAAAAGACAAAAGAGCTGAAGTAAAGCGCGAAGGGAAGAGGCATTTTGCAGGCTTAGCAAGGGCAGGAGATGTATTTTAAAACCTAAAAATATATATCAATACATGTATCTTTTTATCATAAAAGAATCAAGGGGAAAAAACCCTAGGGAGCTGAAATTTCCAGCAGATGATTAAAATATGTAAAATTTCAAAATGAAACGAGATTTTGTGTACACAAATAATAATTGTCCAAATTTTGGACCACATAAAACCATTGTAATTACAGTTTTGAGATGCATTTTATTAGGATTTATTTCGTGGATTTTCATGCGATGTTTACAAAATTCAATTGAGCGGCAGTCAAACTATGTCAGCAAAACGAAAATTCTTTGTTGACTTGTGTTTCACCTCAAGACAGAAGATGGTGGTAGAGACCAATTAATGGCTGTCTTAAAGTGTCATCGTCACTTCACAGGCTACAGATAGACCACACCGATTTTTTATGTTTTATGGGTAGGGTTAGGGTTAGGGTTAGTGATTAATAAATTTAACCTACATATGTAAGGATAGTTCTGATGCCACTGAACAATCTGAGCCATTGAAAGTAAAAAAAAAAAACATGGATAACTTTAATTACTACGCCTTTAAAAGCATTTACAAAATTAGGGAAAAAAATGCAATATGTATAGTTTGCAAATTGTGTGCACAGGTTAGTTGTGCATAGTGCAGGTTGACACGAATAGGCTCATATGCGTTTGGAGGGCCAAAGTAATCCAACAAAGGCATACCACCTTAAAAGAAACATTTTGCAAGTAATAGTTTGCTCCTCAAATTTCAACCCCTTCCTGCTGTTATAACGAGTTTTTGACCAAACAATGGCCAACAACAGTGCCTGACTCAGCTTCATTCTAATTGCATGTTTGTGTTACCGTCTTATTAGGTCTGGGAATGGGCTCCAGTTATTTTTTTTTCCTTTAGTAGTCCTTCCAAAAAAAAAAAAAAAAACTGAATATGTGGCTCATCCACAGGCGCTGTGGTTTTGGCTTAAGGTACGTGGCAGGAAAAGTGTGAGACAGATGCTTCGCATTACTATAGGCACGCTTGGAAAGATGTCGCAGCAAGTATAATGACAATTTAAATTATTGGCTTATTTAAAAGAAACCCTTTTTAATGTGAAAACACCAAATCATGCTTCTAAGCTACAGGGAGCTCATCTTACAAAAGCTGACCGAAAAATGTTACCGCGAAAAAATATACCTCCATTTTCCACTTAGGATAATGGAGGATAATAAGCTTGCTTCGTTTCCAAATCATATTGATTTTACATTAGAGAACAATGTGTGCCAAAGACACACACACACCCACACACACCACTGAAATGTGCCGTTAAAGAAAAAACAACATTATAAACACATATCTTTGTTTTTGGTCATTTTTTTTGTCATATATTTTCTGTTATAAACGCCCGAGAGGCCTTTTGTGACCTACAATATACGTTTGAGCGCTATATGCTAGCAATATATTTTTACATGGCCGATAGCGCTATTTTAAAAAGTAATAAAATAGTTTGAAAAGCAGCGTTGAAAATGTGGAAAAAAACAATAATTTGCCACATTACCTATTACTTATTTTCATATACTTTGATTCCAATTTAAATCTTTTTGGCTGCTGTGAAATGAAAGTTGAGATCTTAAGGAAGCTGATTTTATGGAGCTCCCAAAAGTCCTACTTTTGTCAATCACTCAAAATGAATCTGTTCGACGCCTGGTTTTGTGAAAGGCCATCACATTTATTGTATTTTATTTTTATTATTATTAGTTTACTCGTTGTTTTTAATTTATAGTGGTTCTATAATTTTTTAAACATGACATTTAACCCTTTACTGGGCTTTCTGACCAATTTCGGCCGCTAGTCTAAACAGGCAAAAAGGGCCTTTATTCGTCGAAAAATTTAGGAGGATGTTAGAATTCAAGCAATGGTTGTTATGGACGCTTTTGGACGTTTTGCCTTTTTGTTTGTCTGTTTTTACGTGCTACCCAACATGTCGCTAAGCGTTACCTGTCAGTAAATCCCATTCCGTTTGGTTAATCCCTTCCATGCACCAACCCCATTGCCATAGGCTATATATTTAGCTCAGAACAACAGCCAATCAGCTGGTTGAATGATAAGGTATTCATCCAGTCCTATAGTAGCTTAGTTAACCATAATCCACGATAATGGGAAAAGCTACAGACAAAAGCTACTTTAAAAACAACCAAAGATATTTTCCCCCTTGAAGAATGAACAAGTTGTTGACATAGCGGGCCTGTGTCTGTTATCCCTTACACGGTCGTGCACCATGAACCATCATTCACCCCTTCCTGATTATGACCACAAGCACGCGCAGCTCTTTGCCAAACGCTACAACACACACGCTGAGTGCACGTTCACCGATGACAGTTGAAACTGATGCGAGCCTCCTCTGGACCAGAGGTATCAGAATTGGATCCACTTCCAATGTCAGTAAGCGCATCCATGCCAAAACTGTTAACAAGAGTGGGAAAATAATAGAGGGGAGTGCGCTATTTGGTTCAAAAAATGACGTTCTTGCGCCATATTTTTGGGGTATAAGCGCGATGCCATTTTGACAAACTATAAACTAAATTGTCTTCCAAAAGTTTGAAAAAAAAAAGTATTGACCTATTTGGGTTTGTTTGTCAATTCTTGCCTTAATTGGCTACATCCTGGCCCAATGCCAAAGGTTGAGAAAGATGATGGGACCGTACTGTATCCTCAAAAGACCCAGCCGATTGATTTGTGTCCACTGTTGTGTCCATTTTGTCTCAGTTAGACAGCAAAGTGACTATCACCAGGCCAAAACCCATGAGACATCATTGGATAGTCCAGTGCTTTTCAAATAATGGGGCGGGCCATTATAATTATAAAAATAATTAACAGTTGTTGAAAGTTGATTTATATTGTGTTTATCTGTTGTTAATGTTAAAAAGGATACATGTGTAGGTATACCTAAAATATTTTCATCAATAATAATCGTATTTATATTCAGTGCATCAACAGGGAGGGGGGGGGGGGGGGGGGGGGGCACGATAAATGTTCTCTTTTCTAGGGGGGGCCTGGCTAAATATAGTTGAGAAACACTGGGCTAGTCCAAGATGTCCTTGGATGAGGACACTAGTACTTCAAAATTAACATTCGTTATTAAATGCCCTACATAATGTATTTTATTTTGAAATGTCCATTTATTTTAATAAAAAAAACATAGATGGTTGTTGCCATGGGAAACCAGGCGACATCAGTCACTGTATGAGAATTTCCTCAGCTCGAACATTCTCACAGCCCAGCTGCTCAGCTTGACACACACACACACACACACACACTTGCACATATACACACACACACACACACACAATAGAGATCATGGAGACAGCAGTGGGTGTGGTCTGTCGAGGGGTGTTTCCCCTCCCTCCTGGGATCTCTTTCCTCCATTGTCCTCAAGCTCACGCCGTCAACCTCTCACCCCTGACCCAACACTTGGCCCGGTCTCAAATCCTCCTGGACACCCCGCCTGACCCCGCTCCCCAAAACTTATCACAAGTGTCTCATTCTGCTTCTGGATCCATGAAAGACAAAAACATAAAATGTACACTCCCATCCATACTGAGACGATAGCAAAAAGGATGCTAACAAGTGGCCCATGGACGCTTGTGGCTGCGTACACTTTACTGACCTCCTGTGAGAGTGGGTCAATCCATGTACTTATCGCTTGAAGCGCTGACAGGCAGCCAGCCGTTCAAAGGCATCCCGTGTGCAAAGTGAAAGCCATTTGGGACTTCATCCGCGAGTGTAATGCACACTTTTAGCTCTCACTCTGAGCACAATCCATCAAAGTGCAGGAGCAATATAAACATTGACAACTGTACTTGCAATCACATTAATAACTATAATAGCGTTAATAATGTTAATAATTATATACTTGTATCATAAAATCCACTATGTAAAACTGACTAAACTAACTATTATTACAGTCAGGTAATTCATCAGTCATTGATTAACTTTAAATGATCAAAATCCTCAAATTTCAGCCAACTAATTATATTGTGATTTCTGTCGTTCATCTGATTTTTTTTTATGCAAAATGAAAAAAAAATGATAAAAAATGGTAAATATTCACTAAATGTGAAAAAAGAGATTTACAGCACATTTTAATCCAAAATGAAAATTGTGCAATCAATAGAATAATGAATTACAAAATAATAAATATTGACAGCCCTACTTATTATTAGGTAAGGCTGGTTACGCTTAAAAATACTTATTTAATAAGGAAAATGGGGAACTGGCAGTAAAATTGACAATAATGGCCTGACAAGAACTGAAAAGAAACAGGAAACTAAATACACTCAAAACTGACGCGACATCAAGCAACACCTGGGCAAGACACAATTGGAACAGGGAGCTGATTGGCCAACACACAGGAAGCATGTTAAACACAAACAGGTGGACGCAATCACACTAAAAAGACAAGGGAAACAGACAGATGAATTAACATCACCCCAACAACCCAGAATGTGATAGGAAACAAAAAATGCCAACCACCTCCCAAAACATACTAACACAAAAATGCTAATTAAAAAATGAACAGAATTGATCATTTCTAATTGTGTTTTCTTTTGCTTGGTATTAGGACGAGTAAAAATAACGATAACATGTTCAGGGGGGGCTTTTTTCACAATCTTTGTGATATTTCATCTTAACGGGTCAAGGTTGAGCTGAAATTTGACAGCAAGTGGCAAAATGGCTGCCTCCTGAGATGGCTGAAGACAGATGGATGTTTCATGTTCCACAAACGCAACACTAATCAGATTGCTCCGTTTAGACTAGTGGGGGGGGGCACTGTCAAGAAGAATTTACCCGTTAAGAAAAGTCGTAAAAAGTATCTCCACAACTTTCCAGATGCTACAGAAGTCTTTTCCCTTACAGTGGGGGTCAAAAGCATAAAATGAGTGAGGAGACATTGATGTGATATTCACACATCACTCTTTGGGGCTGTGTGTGGTTTTGGGGGTTACACATCTGAAATTTTCTGCTGTTTGCTCCCATTCCTCATTTTTTTTTATCTAAAACAGATGGGATCACTGCCAATTTTTTTTTTTTTTGCATAACTCTGTGTCGCATTTAAATCTACAGCTCCTACAGATGAGCATCATTCACTTGCACTCTTTCCTAATGCACCCCCCCCCCGTTGTTGCCTTGCAGCCAGCATCTGTCCCTGCACAAAAGCTCAACTTTTGCAGAGTTTCGACAGCTTGGCAGAGACGCTTCCTGTGGGCCTATCTCGCCTTCCTCCCGAGGATTACGAGCAGACAATGAGAGCTCTCGCATGGAAACAAGTGAGAGAGAAAGCAGGTGTGCGCAATGGCCTTTAACTTGGCAGCCTTGGGAGCACAACATCAGGATGAGTCATCAAACTTTGGCGCCACGCTCCGCCCACATGCAAGGACCAAAATGCACATCCTCTATAAATCAAAAATGTAAGGCTTGAAGAGCAGACAAAATCTTTCTGAGCAAGTGAAACTGGACGGGGGGGGGGGGGGGGGGGGGGGGGGGGTGAAGTCATTAAATTGGAATCAAAATTCTAATTTATTTCGAGGTTGGATATAATTTAAAGCACTTTTTAAATTTTATTTTGAAATGTGAAAAAAATCCTACGGTATAACGTCAAATCTATGTCAATTTGGTAATTGGTTCTTCAGGCTATCAAAAAGAATGTTCCATTCTCAAAAAATGTAAAATAATTTTTGAAGGACCCTCCTTTTTTAGACATCGGTTCTTGGGACTTTTTCATGGATAAACTCATGATAGACGAGTCTACCAAATTTTATGCTCTTTAGGGAAACTTGACTGGATGATTGAATTGTCTGAGATTAACAAGAGCATTTTTGACCCTTGTGATATTATGTTACAAATTATGTAATTTCTTTGATTATTTTATCACTAGGGAGCTGAAATTTCCAGATGATGATTCAAACTTGTAAAATTTCCAAATGCAACCATTCTGACTTTTCTATGTGATTGCAGCTGGACGTATGAGATTTTGTGTACAAAAATAATCATTGTCCAATTTTTGGACCATATAAAGCCATTATAATTAAAATTTTTGAGATGCATTTTAATAGGATTCATGACATCAGTTTTCATGTGATTTTGCAACACTCCGTTGAGCAGCGGTCAAACTATGTCAGCAAACAGAAAATTCTTTGTTGACTTGTGTTTCACCTCAAGACAGTAGGTGGCGGTAGAGACCACTTAATGGCTATGTCTTAAAGTGTCATCGTCACGTCACAGGTTACAAAGACAGACCAAACCATTTTCTTTTTTTTTTTGTGTGTGTGTTAAAAAATTTAACCTACATATGTACAGATCCAGGTTTCTCTTCACCAGAAAGTCTACCATTTTTGGTTCTGATTACTCATGATAGACAATACCAAATTTTGGACCGAACGGAAACTGGATTAGAAGATTGAATTGTCAGAACAGTGGATAGTGATTTTGGAGACTTAATCATCAAAGTCAACCAAATTTTGCATGCTTAAGAGGAACCGGAATGCAGGATCTCGTTTTTAAAGAAATTACTCTAAAAATGCCTTTTTGAACTAAATTGTCAGACTTCCCGTCTTTTTCTCGACATTGGTTCTTCGGACTTTTTGATGAGTCTACTCATGATAGACAAACCTAACAAATTTTGTGTCGTAAGTGAAACATGATTATGTTGATGCAAAACTAGCTCTAAAATGGCCTGTGTGTGTTTAGACTTTATTTTTAAGTTTCAAAAGGCAACATCATTGCAACATCTAGATGCAGCGGGCTTTCATTTTACAACGCCAGCCGGGCTTTCCGACAAAGCGCCCAGCACTTCTCGGTGCGCCCGTAGGGCACCCCCAACATGCTTTTGTCTTCCGGTTGTTTAGCAGCGGCGCAGAAAGCGGCCGGCACAAAGGCTGATCTGTGACGGCTTGAATACACTCGAGCGGGCACCGGGCCAACGGCTCGATCCTTGCAGGGTCCCACAGTGGAGGAGCGCGCTAATGAATTCCGCTCTCTCTCTCTCTCGCACACAAACGCAAATGAACTTGCGGGGGGAAATTAGCTGGAAGGGATTCTCCCTTCTGCACGGTTCATTTCTACAGGTGGTGCTGAAAGGGAGAATCACATGCAGCTGTTGGGTCACTTGAAGCATGCGGGCTTGACAAGAAGAGCTGAATCAACATTTTTGATTGACAAGGTCCAAAAAGATTGATTTCCTTCTGCAGTATTTTAGTCAAGGGATGGCACACTACTGGTAGTGTGATAACTCCACAAATATAAGATGCACCCATGTATGATATGCATCCTTCATTTTGGGCTCACATTCTGGTCTTTTCTATGTTACCGTGTATATGACACACCAACACCTTGGCAACAATGTAAAAACTATAGCAGAACAAAATAAATCTCATCTTTTGTAAACTTTTTATATATTCTCTTCAAATCTGTAAGTTATATATTTGTTGCGCGTTAAGTGCGTTTCAGATTTCTCTCATTGTGAGTGATCAGTGAACGCCTCGCCAGTGTAACTGAATGCGCTTGAGGCGGTTGTTTTTTATTTTTGTCGCAACGCTGCGAGGGTTAATTTTAACATAAATACCGGAAGGTGTGCAGCATCAGTGTTCCACCACGTTTATGATTGTGTGTATATGCCAAAAAGACGCGATTATCAAACAAGTCAAATGTAATACCTTTCGATTTTCTCTAACCGGCGCACAAGGATGGACTCGGATGTCGGTTCAGTCTGCTTGCTTCTTTGATTGAAAATAATACTGTAACAACCTCAGCTGACATGAGTTAGCTGCAACAGGCACCTGCTGTTATGGCAATTATTGTAAATAAGAATATGACCGGTATAAGAATGCACATCAATCTTCCTCGAATTTCCTCATATTTTGAGCTTCATTTTTTGGACAAAAAGCGTTTCTTCTATTTGGGGAATTGTGGTAAGTGGTCGACCCATGTTGAACTTTGACATGTTGCCACCATCTGGGTGAAATTTCAACTTCTTGCAATGCTTTCCCTTTGATGTGAATTGCCTTTGATGTAAAGATCCACGTAGGTGCTATAGGCCAGAGGAAGTGTTAAAGTGAATTCAGTTAAGTTCGAATGCCCGATGAATGAACGCCGATCGGCTGCATGCTTCCATTGTGTCCCCGTGGGCCTTCCAGAACAATCATCTGACTGTGAACAAAAACACCGATGCAGACTTCTACGTCACTGGCAAACAGCAGATGTGCAAACTGCCAACATATTGTGGAAGCGTCGAAAAAAGCTAATTAAAAACCTTATTATGCATGCGCGCGTGGCAGGAGGATTAAGTCTTTTGTGCAGGATAAAAGGTTAGATTGTGCTTTTACACAGCTGCATGTCAGGGTTTTATTAAATGCAATAACTAGATTTATTTTATTATGCAAATTCAAATATAAACATGTGGTTAATATGAATGTTTGTCAGGTATGAAGAAATATGAAAACAGTGCATTTAATCACGGCTATTGGAATTTTACCTTAGGTGTAGGGTGGCCAAAAAGCTGGTTATAGAGCAAAGATGTTCAAACTATGGTCCAGGGGCCATTTGCGGGCCGCAAATCGCCATTATAGTGGCCTGCCGCATATGATAAAAATAACGTTTTGACATGCTACTTTAAAAAGTTTGATTGTCCTTTAACAGAAAGTCTTCACTTAGCAGCTTTTTAAAATAACTACAATTTATAGACCAGTTTCTTCTTAGATTGATTTATTTTCACCATGTTTAACTCATTCAATGCCAGAGACATGTTTTCAGGGTTTTTTTTACGATTCCGAACAAAACATACGAGATGTTTAAGTATTAAATCGATACTTAAGTACATTAAGGACATTAATTTCTAGATACTTAAGTATTGAATCGATACTTATGTATCTGGGATTGAATGTCTAGACACTTGAAAAACGTGAAACTATGTCCCTGGCGTTGAATGAGTTAATAAGTTACAATTTAAAAAACAAACACACACTAAAAGTGTCCCTTAAGTCTTTCGGTTTTCTGTATGCGGTCCTCAGAGGAAAAAGTTTGGACAGCCCTACCACAGAGTGGCAAGGGATGGCCCTGGCCAATTGCCTGTTGGTCATGTGACGTTAACAAGCTGAGCTGTGATTGGTCGCTAAAGAAGACTTTAAAATTATTACTGCGAAAATAGACTAAAAAAGTTGACTGTGTATTTCAGGTAAAAAGTGTCACGTGACTTGTTTTGAATGTATTAGGTGCTAAAAAAAAAAAGATGAGGATAGTGTCACTGGCCCAATACTTATGGGCCTGATTATATTGAACTGGCACTTGGATCACGTGGAAACCACACACAGTGAACAGGCTTCCACGTTGGGGTCAAGGCCATTGCACATGCTTGAGCACAGGCATCCCCAGTCAGGACCTTCTACTCCAATCACTTGGCGAGTCACAATAGTCAATGGGCTTGCTTTGTCTTGAACAGGTCAGAACTTTCCACAACATTAACATGCAGGCAGAACCAAGGTTGCTGCAGGGAAGAACAAAAAGCAAAACCGCAAAAGTCCAAACAGTTCAAAAACGTCATCATGTGCCAAACGTCAGCAACTCTTGTGGCTTTGGATTTTAATGAGGAATATTGCCTTTACTTTTTCTTTAGCTTTTTGTCTCTTTGGGGTGCCTGTTTTTTTTTTTTTTTTGCTGTCTTTGATTGGGTTGTATACAATACAGCTTTTGATATTTATCCTGTTCCGTCTCCCAAAACTCTTCATATATATCTAGTTATTATTTTTATTTTTAATGTATTATTACTTGTCACATAGCGTGCACGTCACCCTTTATTTTGTCTAGCATATAAATTTTTATAATCTCTGAGACATGACTGACAAAATAATAGAAATTAACTACTTGCCGGAAGTTGCTTCTGAATCCTACCACACCACATCGTGAAATTTATTATTATAATATTATTATTATTGGTTGCTACATCCTCATATGTACTGTATATGTACATATATTAGTGCTGGAATGATTAATCAATTAATCATTCATCAACAACCCATTGATAATCAAAATAATCAATAATCAACTGAATTGATTGGATACGTTTTTAATTAAAAATTCGCAACATGCTCGGAATGTCATCTTTTGTGTTCTTTCAGCAACTGTGAATGTAATCTAATTTCAATTGTCCTCCGTGAACGTGGACGAAATGAAACATTTGCCTTTTAATTTGGAAAACAATAACCAACACTTTCCTCATTTTCTGAGATAATCGAAAACAACTCATATCAAGTTAATTTGAATAGTCATATTTTTTGATAATGGAAATAAAAGGTTTTTTAATTAAGATCCATGTATCAAATGTATTAAATTTATCAAATTAATTGGTCAGCAAAAAAAACATTTAGTGCAGACCTAATATAGATAGATAGATAGATAGATAGATAGATAGATAGATAGATAGATAGATAGATAGATAGATAGATAGATAGATAGATAGATAGATAGATAGATAGATAGATAGATAGATAGATAGATAGATAGATAGATAGATAGATAGATAGATAGATAGATAGATAGATAGATAGATAGATAGATAGATAGATAGATAGACTGATTAGGGTACAACACTTCAAATATTATTTTTAATTGGGATTTTTTTTGATGAGAATAATGGAAACCATCCAGCATCATAGAACTGATTGTGTTCCATTTTGTAGGTTCTACTGATGATACAAAAAAAAAAAGCCTCTGTCTCAGTATGAAAAGTGAAGTCGGTCAACTGCATTTTGGTCCCCAAATGGAATTGAGCCCAGAAATGATGCAAGTGTGGTGACAGCCAGCTCATTACTGAGGATGATTTCTGCAATTAATGACAACAAACTGAAGACGTAATGTTGTTTAGGGCTGATTGATGGAGACATACAGTAGAGTCATCACAAGTTAGAGCCTTGGAGGCATTATTTGACTGCCAAAATGGTGCTAAAACGCATGCCAGGAGAAAATTAAAGGACACAAACAATCTTTCATAATCATATTTATGCCAAGACAATTTCGAGGCTTCGTGCATGATGGAGCTGAGATTCGAATCCCAAATCTCACTCCACTGTTTTGCCCTTGTTGATGTTAACCATGCAAAAAAAAAAAAATCTCTGCTCCAACTCAGGATGCTGGGTCAAGGAGCGCAGGATCCACCACGGTGTGTTAGCACACAAGTGTGTGCTGATGTGACACTATCCAGACATACTCAGAGAGATTGGATAGGAATGTAGAAATCGGAGACAGTAGACTCCTCTTGGACGACACAAAATCATCAGTAACCTTGCGTGCGTGCGTGTTATCTCAAAGACAACACCAGAACATCTGACACCATGTTCACGCCTCCGCACTGTCAAAGCTGAAGGCAGCTGGAAAACATATTTCATCACCCAGGCATTACCCAATGTCAACCCAGAGGCGCTCGCTTCATATCTTAATTTCTTGTCCTTAAAATTTGGACAGTCTTCAACGAAAGCACGTCCACAACAAAGAAATAGTTTCCGTTAAGGAGGACAAATGTGAATTTTACGACTGGAATCTGGGTGCGAGTGCTGTGTTTGATTTGTTCGGTCTTGGATTTAACAATAACGGAATCTCTCACAAAGTAGAGGACAATGGCCGATGTGTAAGTGTATGCATTATTGTGTGTAACCCCTGGTTGTCCGGGGATTTATTATCACCCAATTTAGGCTGACTTTGAAAGGGTCATAACATCGTCAAATATGAATACAGATATCTTTACTTTCAACTTCTCAAAATGTTCACTGGCATCAACCCTATACACTTTGCAAAAAAATAATTGCACCGCTTTAACCCAATCTCAAAACAAGGAACTCACCCAATCAAATCAAAATCCACAGTGACCCAGCGAGAGCGGGATAGGAAACCAACCAAGAACCATGAGGGATCATGCACCCCCCCCCCCACCACCACCACCACCACCAAAAAAAACCCACTCAAATGGCCTAATTTGCATGTTTTGTGGATGTGGGAGGAAGTTGGAAGTACAAAAGTGACAAAATGATGGGAACATGTGACCACACAAGGAAATGCCCCGAAGGCTTGTGGGTGCAAACTTGGTTGGATAAAAGCGAATAACGACGTCCTCAACCCTCCCAAAAAAAACAAGTCTTGCATTTATCGTTGAGGGCCACGATGTTCCCTCCTCTGTGTTAACCACAAAAAAGATGGCGGTCATGAAGAGAGAGGCGGAGGCTGCGCGGGGATTCCGTTCAAAGCCCGTGTTGCTGTGAGACTCTCCGAGATTCAGCAAACTTGGGTGTTCATGAACGGAGGCGCCGCACAAAGGAGAGCTTCCAAATTAGGAGCACAAAGACGCCTCTGTGGGAAACTCCCGGCGAATTAATGAGCACTGATACATATTCTCACAAACGCCTCATAAGCAGGGAAGGGGGGGGGGGGGGGGGCGTGTCACGAGATTACATGCTTGTGGCCATTTTGTGGTAAATCAGCCTGGAACCCAGACAGTTCTTTGTTGTTCTTGTTGTTGTTTACATCAAAATGTTTTATAAGAAAGAAAAAATACTCAATAATATCGACCACCTGGGGGCAGCAAAACAGACACAAAGAATACACCTAGTCAATGCTATAAAGTACACTGTGATAAAAATGAATCAATCTTCACAGATGATCAGGAATATATGCCAGTAGCTATTGTAATATCTGTCTACATGTGTTGCTTCACCGTTTGTGTTTAAATTTTAGCACCAAACACCATTGCTCATCTTGAGCGCAACAATGGCATTTTCTGCAGACTTTCAGGCAAAATTATGTGGTTGTTTTAAAAGTACAAAATGCAATTATTTTGCTTTTTTTGGCGGGAAGGGTACTTGAGTTGAGGACCATTTGAAGATTTGGAATTAAAAAAAAAATTAAAAAAAACAATTCCACCTAGGACGATTTTAAGATTACATTATAATGTGATCTTTTGTGTCGCATATTTATGATCATTTTTGGTTTGTTTTTTGTATGAATTTGCCATTACATTGGAATTCTGAATTCTTTAGATCACTTTAGGTGGATTAAACATTTTTAAGTATCGTGGAAGTATTGCAACAATGACAGTTAACTTTATTAACACTCGAAAGGGATTTTTGCAAACATTGCAAAAAGATTGAGTGTAGTGCGTAAATCCAATATACAGTATTATGGCGGGATTGTCACGTTATAAAGGTAGTAATCACAGTGAGTGTTATCCTAGGATTTCCCACTTACATTAAGCATTTTTATTGTAAAAAAAAAAATGCTCCCAGTAAACTACACACAAATATTCAGTGTACTGTTTTTGTGTGGGTGGGTTAATAATATTAAAAACATGTGACAGTGTTACATCAGTCCATGCAGGCAATAATTCACTGCGGTTGTTTGATTTACTTTGAGCCACTTGAGACGAAACGACGCATCATCAAGACAATCAAGAAGTGACTGATTCAATCTCATCGCTGATCAATCACGCATCAGCAAGGGCGTTCGGTGTGAAATGGTAAACATTGAGAAAGACAAGCGAGTACTAGAAGAGAGTTGAGTGCACACACAGGCACAATCCTGCAACACTTAATCTCTCTAATCGCTTTCCTTGACTCAATCCCACTCTGGACACGATGCATGCATATTCCAAAACACATTTCCAAAGCCACTTCATTTGTGACAGTAGTATCGAAGTTAGAACTGACTATTTCGCACGAGAAAAAGTTTGCACAGTCAAACGTGCAGCCAGCTAGTTTTCCCCAGCTGATTTAAAAAAAAATCATGAATGTAACTCACCCATGTTGAAAAGTCTTCCCTGTGAGTCCGAGGGCGTTAACAGTCAGATGCGATTCGTCGAGTTGTTTTGGGGTGCACCGCTGCTACTCGCGAGTCCACAGATGCGCACTAAACTGGACGCCCGCTAACACTTTGGAGGCAGCCCCGGTGACGCCATCACACAGAGTGGGCGTGGTTTAGGATCAGGGCAGAGAGAAGATGGAAGAGAGTAGTCATCATGGGCGTTTTTTTTTTTTTTTCATTTGGGGACGAAGAAAGCCCCGTCGCGTGTACTGCAATGGGGGAAAAAAAAAAAACATTTTTGAAGACTGTCAGTATTGCCATGAAATGAATTTGAGGCTTCATTATTTCACCCCATTAAAAAGTTCTGATTTTGGGGGGGGGGGTACATTTTATTTTCAATATAGGCCTGCAAGATTATGGCCAAAAATCACGAATATTTTGGTCAACAGTGAAATCACGATTATTAATCACGATATTTCATCATGTTTAGTCAAACATTATTGCCTTTTTGTTTAAACAGGCACAATATAAATCAAGGCTAAATTTACAAATATTAATAACAATAAGATAAAATAAACAAAGTAAATACAGTAATTAACTTACTTTGCTGATTGCAAACCAATGAATAAATGAAGCCTAAGCCTAATGTCAATAAGCAAGATCATTAGGTCTAAAAAACTGTATTAATTTACCTAAAATTGTTTTGTTTTAACATTAACAAAAGAAAAACCCAGTGTGAATCAACTCTCCACAAATCCCAGAAAATTGTGTCACCATATTTTGCAGACCATAAGACGCACTTAAATCTTTTGAGTTTCTCAAAAATTGCCATTGCGCCTCATAATCGAGTGTGCCTGGTATGAATGTCATATTTTCCGTTCATTTTCATTCATCCATATCTAAAAGGAAGGCATCCATGTTTTTCCATACTTTAAA
Organism: Hippichthys cyanospilos; assembly: GCF_059441005.1. Classification (NCBI taxonomy): domain Eukaryota; kingdom Metazoa; phylum Chordata; class Actinopteri; order Syngnathiformes; family Syngnathidae; genus Hippichthys; species Hippichthys cyanospilos. The sequence goes on along the minus strand of NC_142373.1, from coordinate 16,591,251 downwards.
TACATCCCGCTTTCATGTCCAAGAATCATGTGCAGTAAAACCAAATTCAAGGTGAGGTTTTCGCACAACCAGCTTTCTAAAGCTGTCGGGCCTGAATAAAAAACGGTTAGGCAATGGTGAGTGAGGAAGGTGCCATATCTGGTTGGTGCATCGATTTGTTTACAGATGATAGCATCTCGGATTAGGCAAACTTTTAACATAACCACGGGTCATCAGATTGATTAGAGATGTTCAAACTTTTGAAAATCTCTGACGTAGAAGGAGGAGCCCCGAAGCAACACCGTTAAGGTCACCCTTTGCAAAAAAAAAAAGCACGCGGGGCAACAGGACATTTCATGTTTGGTCTGAAACTAGCATAAGTCTTCCCCTCAGGGTGTCGGCACATTACATAATGTTCTCCAAAAGGTCTCAAGATGATGAGTCATTAATTGCATCCCCTAAGCCTTGTGAGGTCAAAACAAAGATAAGAAGTTATTGTGGTAATCACTCACAATTATATGATTTTCTATTTCTACAAAAAGAACAAATCGCAGAAAATCAAAGAACAAAGCAAAAGCATAGTATTTACATCAGAAGCAAATTGTGCGTGTATATGAGAAGAGATAACAATAGAAAATACAGTTACAGCCTATATATACTGTATATATATATATATATATATATATATATATATATATATATATATATATATATATATATATATATATATATATATATATATATATATATATATATAGGGGCAACATGCCTAATAATAATAATAATAAGCCATAATAATAAAACACTATTAAAACATAAAAATATGCCTTTGAATGATTTAAAATACTAGCGCAACAGACTACAAAAGTAATAACAACTTTTGATCCATAGTTTGAGAGCAGACAGATAAAGAGAGAGCCAAAGAAAACAACAATTGCTAGCTTGAGGTTTTGGTGACAGAGAACATGCAAAAGCAATAGAAGAAGACCAAATCAGCAATAACAACAACTTCTGATACTCAGTTTGAAATGATTAATGGTGAGCATCCAGAAATAACTGACAATTAAAAGATATTGTATCAAATGGAAACAACAATGAATAAACAATTAAAAATGCAATATGAAATGAAATAGCATGCATATGCATAAACAGTAGTTAGCATCAAGCTGTCCTAAAGTGACCTCTTTTTCCCACTCGTATTGCCTCCAAGAGAATATTTGTCATGTTGGACAAGGGCTCAGTAGCAGACTGAACGATTATGTGTTTGCCTCAAACAAACCGGTCGCAATCACTCCAGTGCGCCGGCATCCGGTAACCAAGGAGGGCCCGGCGGCCTCGGGGCCAATCCGGCCTTTTCACTGCGGGCCAAGTGGGCAACGCTCCATGGGATGTGATCGGCACAACGGCTAAGCAAAACTTTGTTTTCGACGCAAACTGTCCGATACCGATTTCTTTCTGACCGATACCACATCCCTGTTACGTAGTTCTAATTCTTCTCATATAAAAATGATGTCATACACGTTATTTAAACCAGTATTTTTTCTAAACTTTTGATCTTTACATCCAAGGGGAATGCATTGAATGAAGAAAGTAGAGAGCTGAAATTTCACCCAAAATGGCTCGACTATTTATCTATCACACTACTAGAAGTGTACCATCCCTTTGCTAAAATTCTGTGAGAATTATATGGAAGAAAATACTGCACTAAGGTTCAGTAACCGATCGGATAAACGATTATTTTGTGATATCCCAAGGCTTGGACAAACTGACTCAACATTCAGGTTTCCTCATTTTAGCACTCCAGCAGAGAAGGCAATGTGCAAAGTCCTCAAACGTGTCCATGTGTTGTGTCATGCTTCCAAAGAAGCAGAAAATAAAGCAAGCGTATTTTCTTCAAAATCACACACACAAATAAAGTCAGTTATGCTTCGGCGTCTGAACCAAAGAAAACAAACACTATGATTACAAAACCGCAGTGAAAATGGCAGACATATTGAATGCGATCCAACCCATTGGTGGGATTGTCAAAAATGGCCCTGCAAACTTTTTTTTGCCAATATTTGCTGCTACAGCAAAAAAAAGAAAAAAAAAAGACCCAGAAGTAATTCAAAACACTCTTATTTTCGCGTGCGGTGTATTCTAAACGAACAACACGGCACAGATGGTCGAATGTAGACAAGATTACCTCACGTCAGTTGGGCATCCTCCCTTGTGTTTACATCAAGGTGAATGACTCCCTCCCCCATCAACATCTGGTTCAAACATTCAAGACTTGGAAACGTAAATGTCCCGTCACTACAATCTTTTTAGACGTGTGGTAAAAACTCAATCCCTCAGATGACACTAACGAACGAAACATGTTTTCCATCCATCCACACAGCAGTGATGCCACTATACGAATAAAATAAAGCAGAGCTGCTTTATTTTGCTTGGTGTTTTATTATGAAAATCAAACAGGATATTGTTGCAATAGGCATGTGTTGAAGGTTTTGTTTCTTTCTTCTATTTTTTTTCATCTCAAGCAGTTATATTGATTGTAGCAAATATATAACCATAATATTTACAATTATTCCAACATTAACTCAGTGCTTCTCTACGAATAATTATTACTAAAATTGCTTATGTAGTCAGTTACTTCAGTACATTAGTACCTAAAGTACAAAAAGTGCTAAAGTAATCAATTACTTTAGAACCTGAAGTTACTTTAAAACTTGATTGCCTAAAGTAAGATTACTTTAGTACTTAAACACTTTAAGCAAATGTCCAATGTAATCAATAAATGAGTAAGTAATTGATCACGTTTAGTACTTTATTACCTAAAGTAATTTATATACTTTGGTACCTAAGGTAATTGATTATTATTTGATTGATTTAGTATTTGGAGTGTCTTAAGTACGAAAAGTACTTAAGTACCTTAGTACCTAAAAAACAGAACGTGCACATGACAAAAAGATAATTAAGTATTAAAGATAATTAGCGATTAGCATTGAATTTGTGATTAGCATGTTAGCTTGCGAAATTTATCATGTTAGCATAGTCTTCCATGAATTATATAACAGACAACTGGGGCACCACATTTTGTTGTATTATTCTTTTTACAATAACATTTCAAGTGTTTTATGTTTTCATTTTACACCTTTCAGTCTATTTATTATAAATAAAATACAATATTTATCAGATGTTAGCATTGAAGGAGCTATCTATTTAGCTACTGCCGAGACATAGCGAGGCAAGAATAGTTAATATTATGCCTTAAAAACTAATCACAAAACTCAAAATGTTACCTCAGCTGTTTAATCTGTAAATATTAGCTCATTAACATAAAAAATGAATATGGAGAATATCAGTGGGCCCAAAGGCCGACCAGGTCACGTCTTGGATCTTACGGGCTTCCGAGCATCCCGGTGGATAAGCACACATAAGCCGAGGCGTTAAACGAGTCAGCAAACACATTCCAGCGGTAGTTAGTGCGTAACAACAGCGCAAGTCATATTTGCAGAGCGCTCATACTTTCGATGGCGGTAACAGAGAGGAGAAGGCCCTTTTTGGGAGGGGTCACATTTGGACGAGTCATCGCAAAAACAAAAGAGCAAGTATGCTGTCCTCGTGAGGCTAGCGCACAAGTGGGTCACCGCCGCGCTTTAGTCACCACACAGGATGCATCATGAGAGGCATGAGCAATATTTTCCACAGTATAAAAAAAAATTTTAGTGGGCCAGCAACCATGAAACCAGAGAAGGAAAAAAATGATTCTTTGGTTCATGAGTGGATAAAACTTTGCCTCATCTTGCCTTTTTTTTTTTTTAACTCAGCTCTGGGTTGTATGACCTGATGGAGTGACTTTGGCTTCAAATGACCCAATAAAATCCACATAGTCCACTGGAAAACAATACAGCCTGAGTGCTTTGTGTTATGCTGCCCTCTAGTGGATTAAAGCAGCATCAACTGGCTTGAAGGTCAAATACAAGCGAGGAAACGTGTCACTTCCTTTTTGTGGGGTGTCAAGGTTTTGTGAATGAATGGAGAAAACAAAAAAAAATATGCTATGAAAGGAACGTAAACTAAAAGAATATTGATTTTTTTAAACTACCTATTATGTTATATCTGCAATTAATTAATCACAGTGTATTTATATATTTACAGTTCTTTTTCATTTCTTATTATTAAAAAAAAAAAAGAGAAAGCAATTTTTAAGGATTTATTCCAACCGAAGTTTCGTCTAATTTCTCCACTAGTTTAAACCCAACATTCTGATTAATATTGCATTTGTGGAATATGCATTAAGTGGCAAAATTTACACATTTCTATCCATGATGTGTTATTTTGCCACTTGCTGTCAACTAAAAATGACATCAAAGTTGACCAGGTAATAACCAATCACACCTTACTTTTTTTGTGACGTTTTTGTGACCACGTTTGTATTTAACTCATTAAATCCCAAATACATATTCTTACGTATCTTCAAGGACATTTAATGCAGGATAGTTAGTTAGTTAGTTGGTTAGTTAGTTAGTTAGTTAGTTAGTTAGTTAGTTAGTTAGTTAGTTAGTTAGTTGTCGGTGTATATGAGTTTCAGAGTTAATAAACAAATAACAGCCATTAAGATTTTCTTTTTTACTTTAGTAGTTTTCTAAAAAAAAAAAAAATCCAGGTTATATTTTTACATATAAACCTTTTGCCTACCAAGTCAGATACTTATTATGTGTCATTATGTCATATAATCATAATCATATAATCATTATGTGTTAGTATTATATGCGTATTATGCTTTACAATTCTAGATTTGCACTTGATCTCAAAAGTTCTAAATGTTTTTCCTTTGGTATGGAAAAGTGTATGACTCGATGATAATTTGGTATGAACAGCCATTGTTATAAAACAAGTTGATAATTCTTTTATTGCTCAATTAATGTTCTTACATTTAAAATTTTAAACCCAAGAAAATACATGAATAATAATATTGAAAATCACCATAACAACTCCTTTCTTTTGTCAACAAATTGCCTCCCAAAAAACGTGTTAGTCAAACATGTAAGCTATGATACCGTAAATTGTTCATATCTGTTCCAGAAAACAGTTTCCCCAAATTTCAACCTTCACTACCTGTAATTTTTTGTATTTTTGAGACTCACGCTGGGATGGCACGCACACAAACACACACACGTCAACATAAATCAACATTTTCAATTAACAAGCGGCACTGAGATGTGTTTTTTCCCCTACTGCGTGGAAGTAAATTTCTCCAGAGGACTCCTGTTATGTTCCCTGACAGATTAAAGGAGTAGTGCGCTTGAGTTTACCTGAGGGAAATTATCAAGTCGTCGGCTGACAGGCGACTGGCGTTATTTGAATGGTATCGCCCGCCAGCAGATGTGTGCTTGGTCTGCAAGGCATCTCTGTGCTTTTTCAACTTCTCACATACGCTACATTAGTGCACGCGGCTGATTGTTGGGCGGCGGAGAATTGCTGGAAATCAAGCTCAAAAGTCATTGCTTTAATTTTTTTCTGTTAGGCTGTCTTGGCTTAACCATAAGCGTAACCATAATATAAATATAAATATAAATATAAATATATATATATATATATATATATATATATATATATATATATATATATATATATATATATATATATATATATATATATATATATATATATATATATATATATATATATATATATATATAGTACAAGAAATTTTAAAAAAAGAACATTGAACCTAGATTTTAGTAAATTTAGTGATTCTTTCATCTACCACTAGAGGGGGCTCACATAACATTATAGTGGTACTCATCTCACTTGGAGAATCATTAATTTGGAAAAAAAAATATTTTTGGTTGCATTTAATTGTAATGTATTTATTTACTGTTTTGTTTGTATTTTTAATACATTTCTGGAGATTATCAAACATGTGTCATATTTTTAACTATAACGTTTCTTGAATAATTCATTTTTCATCATCATTAAACATTTTGTCAAAATTTCTTTAGTTTTAAGTTTTAGTTTTAAGATTTAAATTGTGTACCTTACAGGGGTAACATTAGTTGGAATATTTTTCTTTATTTTTTCAAGTATACATTGTACAATAAATGTTGTTCCAAATCGGCTACTCTTTTTATAATCACAAACTAGAAATTACTGTATATATTAAAAGACTAGAACATTGCCGTTAGTTTCATAAAATTTTAAGGAAAATGCCACACAGAAATAGGTAGGTCTTAAAAATTATTTTAAAGTATTTTTTTTATCAAAAGTAAAAGTAAAAACGTTTCTTAGTATCAGTATTGGTGACCACTCAAGTGTTGCATATTTATTCTAGTATCTGTCTTAAAATGGTAGAAATTAGTGGAGGAATAAACCTCATTTAGGGATTTATCATGTGGGGGCGCAAGGAATGCATGGAAATGCATCAATCAGGGCAAATAACATTTTGCGGGTGAAAGCATTAAAAATCTCCCAAAAATCCATTTTGATGACTTTCCTATGATGTCCAAAATGTCCCCGCCGTGTCTGCCCTTTGCACATATTGTCAATACTAATTACATCTCATATTTTATTCCTTTGGAGGTTTCCTGACCCGGGTTGTGCGTCTCCCTGGAAGAAAGCGCATCATTTAAAATAAGCAAAATCTGAAAGTAAATTAGATAACCTTATATTCAGTTTTTTTTGGTCTATTACATTAAGTAAAGCCACAGAAAAGAGCCTTATTCGCCACGCTCCACAAAATATGCTTTTTATGCCCTCGCGCCTGCAGTCGCTCGGCCTCATGGGAAATTGCGCCGCTATATTGTGACATAATGGCCGATTGTCCTACCGCTGGCTGGGTAATAGTGCCATTCATTACTACATGCAATTGTTTAAGCAATAGCCCGATGACGCTTTTATGGGCTCATTTGGGATCAGCCACAATGGACTATTTTAGCCCAAATTTCTCCCCCTGCATCCTGTTATTGCTCCGTAGAACATTACTGGATGCCTGATGTATCTTTAAGTAGTGCTGTATTTGACTTGAATAGTGCTCCATTATCAGGCGAGGACACTTCATCACGCACATTGATCTGCAAATTATAGATCCAAGTAGTCAGTCAGGATATAACGCAGGCAGCCTGGATTTGGACATTCAAATCTGGTTAGCTTGCTTTTTTTGGTTCCAAGAGGGATTTTATATTGAATAGAGAATACATTTGCAAAATGAATGTTTTTGAATTCAGGGCAAGTCAGGCAGCTTCTCATGAGAGCGAGCAAATGTGCTGTCGTGGAGAAGAAAAAAATATATACAGTATATTGTGTTATTTTCCTTTTGGTTCCAATATGAATCCATTAGCAGAATTCATTTGTTTTCATTGGTAGGCAATGCAGTCCATATAACACACAGCAGATGGCACTGTGGTGAAAAAAAAGCTTACCTTGTCCAGCATGCATTTTATATAGAATACAGAGCAAATATTCTGTTTGTGTTGGAGCACAACACACACACTGTTAACCAATTGCAGGACAAGCTCTCATTTATATTTATGGTGCATTTCGCATCACTTATGAAGACATTTTTTAGAATAACTGTAGGCAAATGTGCCTACCACTATTGCACTGTGCTTCACCTGAGCTGTTATTATGTTAGTCGAAAAAAAAAAAAAACCAGTGTGTCCACATGTACTTTTCACTGTGTGGTGCGGTGGACAAGCTGTGCACTATCTTTTGGGATGTCAAACATGTGGTGTGCCTCCCGTGGAGCCCCCAAAGGTCACCAAGGGGGTAACAGGCTGAAGCATCTTCTAATCCAAAATTATCTTGGTCAAAAGCACATATATTGAAGACGTTGATGCATCTTTTCAAACAAGTCTCATTAGTATTACTAGTATGTAAATGCTCGTGGTTCTCAAATGGGGGTACCAGCAGATATTTTAAGGGGTACATGTTATTTTAACAAGGTTTCTGCAGCTAACAGTACATTTTCAAATTAAGAGCAAAATAAATGGGACATGAAGCGAATTAATACTAATTTTCAAATTAAGAGCAAATTAAATGGAACATGAAGCAAATTCATATTAAATTGTGGGTTTTTTTAGTGTCACTGATTCCTTTGCAAAGTGTTTTATGCATTTGTTATGTTAAGTAGATTATGGATGCACAGGAAGGACAAAACATTTCAACCCCCACAAGGAAGGAGTATATATTTCGCCCACCCCACTCGCCACTGTGAGTATAAATAAGATGATTATCTCTAAAAATTGTATAAGTACAGCTAAACTTGTATCCTTTTTCACACTAACAAACAACTTTGCTTTTTACAGGGCTCATACAGGTTACAGCTGGTTTATCTGAAACAGAAAAAAATATAAGTTGCCTCAAAGTGCCTGAAAAAATATGTCAATCCTTATTCAAACAAAAACATGAACTGAACCATTTGATGCTGAAAAAAAATATTAAATAAATAACAAAAAAAAAAAGATGTATATTGGTCAGGAATATTATCACAGGAGCAGAAATATCCTAAACATTTTAACCTAAAGAAAAATGTATAAAACATTTTTGCTAATTTTATTTCTAAATTCCTTTCACCAGAATTGTGATTTAGAAAAAAAAATTGACTGCAATTTAAAAAGTTTATAATACCCCCACAGACTTTGACAATGAGAGCACCACTGCACCACCTGGTGCCACGGATGTGCAATTACACTTCACAAGGCAAAAGCAAAGCCTGTACTTTGGGTCCTGGCACTGCAACGTCAAAAAAAAAAAAAAAAAAAAAAAAAAAAAATGGTTGAGAACCACTGCCGTAGATTATTGCCTGCTGCCAAATGAAAGTCTCTCTGATTGTCTCCGATCCGGCGCACTGATGAGAAGATACCAGAAGATCAATACGTCCACTTGGAAAGTCCAAACCTAATTGGAAAGGGTTGCCCATTTTGCCGACGCCGTGTTGGCTGGCTGCATTCGGTAAAGAAATGGCGCCGTGGCGGGCGCCAGATAAGAGTCGTTTGTTATCTGTTCCGTAATGAGAAATCAAACAGATTCCTATTGGCGGCGTTTAATTGTGCTTGCCAGCTGAAAGCCCTCACCGCGTTTTGAGCTTTCATTAGTCATCGGAGAAATACAGCTGCTCCAATCCGCTTATCAATGTGTGTCTGGGCCGCGTTTCCATGGCAACTGTGTTTACTGCCCCACAGCTTTCTAAAAATGGTTCCGTGGTGATAACGGCGCAGGGGAAGCGGCACTACGGTGCGACCGCCGGCGGGACTGATTGACAAATTAGCGAGGCAAACGAAAAATTTGTGTGTGGTTTTCTCATTTAGAAAAAAAAAAATCATCTTGGTTATGGGCTGCCAGACTGCCAGTATGTTCTCATTTGAAGAGCTTTTGCTCTGCGCACTTCATGGGAGCAGCTTTGAAATAGTGGCATAGCTGAGAAAAAAAAATCCACTTTATTTACAGCTCAGCAAATAGCTTACAGCGCTTCTGTGTTGGATGTGACATCCTGACTTCTTTGTGAGTTTTTGACTTCTTCTGTCATGTCTGTCATTACTTGGGTGCCCCCAGTGTCCAGAACGAAACACTACAGCACCACTTTATCATCTTTAATTTTCCGTTGAAGAAAGGATGTTGCTGTCAGCAATTGATTAATAAAACCATTTATCAAAAAGAAAGAAAAATATTTTTTTGATAAAACTTAATTTTACCAGCTTTCTGCATGGTTACCACCTATGGCTTATAGAAAAAAAAAAAAAAAAAAAAAAATATATATATATATATATATATATATATATATATATATATATATATATATATATATATATATATATATATATATATATATATATATATATATATGAATTAGCTGCCAAAATCCTTCAAAAATGGGTTTATATCGATCGCGATGTACATCCCAAAATCTCGTGTTATTTTGGTAGCTCTCGCACTTGACACACAGATGATTTCAATGTAATCTAAGCGCCCTGCATTTCTCTTTTCTGCTTTTCAATAAATGGTGGATTGCTAACAACGTTTAGGTGCATATTGCCATCTACTGTACGAGAGTGTAGCACTCACACCTATCCATCAACACATGTTGTGTTATTAAAATGACAAAATTAAGGGATTAGGATAACCCATGTTCAAACTGCGACACAAGGCAAACTTGGCGAGTCCAACTCAAGCCCTTCCAAACACAAGGTCTGACATTACTCATCCTCGGCATGTAGGTGGTAACTATCTTAAAAAGGCACCAGAATAGCCTGCCTCCTATAGAAGAGGATGCTTGACGCGAGTGTGACAGGCCGTCCTCTTCACGTGCTCTTTGCTATTTGACAAGTTGCACGCTAATCACTTTTGTGAAGCCATGTTTGTGCAAGCGCAACATATCTTTCTTCTTCTCCGCCTTGCGATGGGAGGATAAAGCCACGCCTGATAACGACACTCCCCGCTTATCCAAACACATTGTCACATTGTAAAATTCATATTCAACGCATGCCTCTGTGTGCGGGAGATTAAGCTCCCCATACATATGTAAAGCGGGAAAGAGAATCCGCGAATAAGCTGTTCCTCTGTGTAAATGGTGGCGTCGCATACTTCCTGTAAGCGCCTCTCAAAGGACCATCTGATGTAAACCCGCCAAGAAACACAAATCGTTCATCTTGCGTCATGCTGACAGCCGTGGAACACCAAAGACGCTGGCGTGCTCGAAATAGAAGAAAGTAAATATGACCATCAAACAAGAAACAGTTTGTCTTTTTTTATGGATTTTACATGCAGGGGAGAAACAGAATGACTTGATGATTTTTTTTTCTGTCCTGGATAGCATTGTGCTAATTTATCACTTTGGCCAAAATGTTGGTTATGATTAAATTCTATGGAGCAACAAATGGCCATGCAATTTGTCTTGAAACTACAAAACACATTTAGTTGGAATGTAATTGTGATGCGTTTGGCTTGCCAGGCTTAAATCGGAGAGATTAATTTTGCGATATTAACAAAAATACAAATTTTCCAGACGTTTGGAGATTTGGTTGAAGGGCGTAATTAGACAATTAAAAAATGAATGTGTCAAAACGTTAAACAGGTTTTTCTCAAAACTAGAGTTTGCAACTTAGCAACATTCAAATTGCTATATCTTCCTCAACTTTTGAGCTACCTCTATATTTGGAATTTAAAGTAGAATTAGAATCTCAATATGACATTTTTCGTTTTAGAGTGGATGGATGGATGGATGGATGGATGGATGAATCGATGGACGGATCGATCGATGGACGGATGGATGGAGGGAACAGTAGAAGGTTGGGTGGTACATGAATGGATGGATGGAAGAATGGACATGGCTAATTACTGGAAGATGATGGATGGATGGATGGATGGATGGAACAGTAGAAGGGTGGGTGGTACATGAATGGATGGATTGAAGAATGGACATGGCTAATGACTGGAAGATGGACGGATGGATGGATGGACGGACGGACGGACGGATGGATGGATGGATGGATGGATGGATGGATGGAACCGTAGAGGGTTGGGTGGTACATGAATGGATGGATGGATGGATAGATGGAACAGTAGAGGGTTGGGTGGCACATGAATGGATGGATGAAAGAATGGACATGGCTAATGAATGGAAGGTGATTGGATGGATGGATGGATGGATGGATGGATGGATGGATGGATGGATGGATGGATGGATGGAACAGTAGAGGGTTGGGTGGCACATGAACGGATGGATGAAAGAATGGACATGGCTAATGAATGGAAGATGATGGATGGATGGATGGATGGATGGATGGATGGATGGATGGATGGATGGATGGATGGATGGATGGATGGATGGATGGAGCTAAAGAGTGGGTGGATGCATGGATGCATGAATATGGCTCATGGATGAATGGAAGGGTGGATGGATGGATGGATGGAACAGTAGAGGGTTGGGTGCTACATGAATGGATGGATGGAAGAATGGATATGCTAATGACTGGAAGATGATGCATCCATCATCCATCGATGGATGGATGGATGGATATGGCTCATGGATGGATGGATGGGTGGATGGATGGATGGATGGATAGATGGATGGATGGAACAGTAGCGGGTTGGCTGCGACATGAATGGATGGATGAAAGAATGGATATGCTAATGACTGGAAGATGATGCATCCATCAACGATCGATGGGTGGATGGATGGCGCAAAAGAGTGGGTGGACGCATGGATTCATGCATACGGCTCATGGATGGCTGGACGGGCAATTGATTGGTATTTGATGGCAGCTACAGAAAACAAGGTTGTCGACCGTGCATTACTGTACTTAAAAACTGGCAGTCAGGTTCCCCCTCGAGCCGAAGCTGTGACTGACAGACAAAGAGATGCATGCCGGTGAGCATTCAGAGCGCGCCTCGCTCCAAATTGATGCACTCAACGTCGAGAGCACGTGCCCGAACATACGAGCGTTTTTGCTACGACGAAGGGATTATGATAATTGTGTTGTGGCACAAGAGAATTACAGAAAAAATATCCTCCCTCCTCTTCAAGAATCTACTCATTAAAGCCTTGGCATTCTTCCGGCGGGCATGTTGGCAGCCAATCGAAGCGCTCCCAGTTATTCCGCCGCAACGGCGGAAGGCCCCAGATCAGCCCCCGTGAGTGGAATTAGAGGGGAGAGAGCAGAATAAAGACACGAAGAATCAATGGGGCAGAGGATATCTCCTTGTCTCGGGGTTCACTGCATCGGAACGTCAGAAGCATCGGATGCACGTTAGCTTCCAGGTGAGCTCTTCTGGTCCAGGCGAGCACAAGTGAAGGAGATCAATGACCAGCGCCAAGGCAGACATCATGAAGCCGTCAACATGCTTCCCAACTCCCACCTGTCTGCACCAAAGCGAGGCTGTGATTTATTTTTTGATTTCTTGAACGGTGCCAATTATTTGGAAGCTTCATTCTTAAGCTATCAATCGAGTGGAACATCAGACAACAATACACCCATAATCCCCCGTGGAATAATAACACTAATTTTATGTGTACGCGTGGGCAGCTTTAAAATTGCTTTGCTTGTTAAGAGGCTGTAATTTTAATGACTGTGTGGATAAATGACACTTTTAAGCTCTCCTTTCCCAGACATTACTCGTTCTCTTAATGATGCGCGGATTTGACTTTTCCTCCTTTAATTGCATGACCCACCTGGCCCAAAGTTTCCCCCTTATTAAACTAATGGCCATCCGTGCCATTAAACGGCACCAGAAGCTCTGCTTGGGCGTCATTATGGAGCTGCTGCAGCTGCCAGACAATGTGAAAAGTAGAAAAGACACGCTGGTTATTTTTGCCACAGATCAGTCGCATAAATCAGGACAGATTATGCAAGACAACTTCGCCTTACTTCCCATTAAAACCAAATGTTGGGACGAATATACTGTATATTATATTCTGCCAGTGTCTGAGGTCAAAGAAGTTCTTCTGACTCCTAGAAAAAATATCAACTGTAAATCTCGGACTAAACGCCACAACTTTTTTCTCAGGCTTTGAACCCTGCGGTTGTTAATGTGGCTTAACTGCTGATTTTGCAATTTCACAGTAAACAATGGGAGACATATGAAGATGCTAAGTATAGCAGTACCTTATCTTACGAATGTCTCTTGTTACAAAAAACTCAGGTTACGAAATGCCTCTTCGGAAAAATATTGTCTCTTACGAAAGAAAATTCAAGATACAAAAGGGAAATTTGTTGGTGTATAATAATACAACAAGACTACAATGCAATAAAGCACAACCCGTGATGTCTCCCCGGCGCTGTTGGAGCTGCTGATTATAATTTCTATTTGTTACAGTTTTTGATGCATTTTTATCATTTATTATTATGCCGGCTTGTCCACAAGCAAAAAACACGAGTTCTTGGCAAGTTTACTGTGTTCTTGCACTTTTCATTTTGACACACTTAATCCGCTTTCCACCCACAGTACACGCTGTAGAAATATCAAACGTAAAATTAGCATTGGCTACGGCTAACATTGTACATATTCACCACTTTAGGCTGCTGTAAACAAACCGCTCAACAATTCTTCTTTAATCACTAGTTAACTCATGCTGTTGCATCTGACGTTAGCATCATTAGCACGTCATTAGCACTGTTAGCATACAGGAAGTGCTGACCTTAATCGAAACTTGCTTAAAATTCAATCATAAATACCATCGTTTCTGTGGACTTGTAAATGATGCTTGATCACTGGAAATGTACAATTAAAACATACAAATAAAATGACCGAAACAAACTTATTTGCATGCACCACAATACACCGGCGACAACTCAGGCAACCAAATGAACTGCATTCTTCACTGGTAAACACCATCAGGCATGTTATTTTTAATGCAGTATTCTAAAAATCTAGTGTGTTGGTGTTTTGTTTAAAATACCGTATGATGGTGCTGCTCTTATTTCTAAACATCCATGCATGTTCAGTCTGTGTTGAAGGCAGTTTGAGCATGTTTTATTGGTTCATTTGTTCACTCATTACCTGCCAATAAGTCATTCAAAGCTAGCTGTACCCCTAGTGGTAGACGAAGGTACTTCAAGGGGGATGTGTGATTTTAAAAAGTTTCCTGCAGGTAACAGCGAAACTAGTTTAATGTTGCGGCAGAAGCAGAAAGCTTTTCTTTTCAAATTAAGAGCAAATTTATTAGAACATGAAGCAACTTATTATTAAATTTCATTATGGTGACTCCTTAGAATAAATGAGGTGTTGCCTTTATTTTGTTAAGCTCTATACAACACATTAAAAGTTGAACAATTTATCTTCCTGAGTTGCCGAAAAAATTTGCGCCTAGAGTTACCGCTACAAACAGCATAGACCAGCATGGTGGCGTGTTTTCGCGCTGGTCTTCCTGGTTTCACCGGCAAAACCAAGAGTAAAAGCACAACAAAATCAGCTGTGTTTTAAACAGCCAAACCTTTAGTCGCTCAGCGACTGGCAAACTGAACCACAGCAGCTGGTCATTTAGTCGGTCCATCTGTTTTGTTAGTTCAGCGGTAGGATTACACAAAAACTTCATGACAACCTGAAAAACTTTCTTGAGTGTTGGCCTTAATTAAGAAAGAAAGAAAATACAGAAGGAAGGAGTGTAAACACGTTCTTTCGTTGGCAAGCAAATTTTCAGGCATGTCAACCAAAATTTTTGTTCACAATAATATGTTCTACATGGCATTCTGATTAATATTGTGTTTGTGGAATATTAACTAAGCAACCATATCCACACATTTTTATGAAGGCCATTTTGCCATTTGCTGTAGACTGAAAATGACATCACAGTGACGAAGGGCTCAGGAAACAACCAATCACGGCTCAGTTTGCGAACCTCACATGACAACTAAGAAAACAGGTAAGCTTTGATTGGCTGTCACCTGAGCAACTGTAATGTCATTTTCAGGCAACAACCACTGACAAAATGGCCGCTTGCTGAGGTAGTTAAAAACAGGTGGATTTTGTTGCTTTCGACATATTCCACAAAAAAATCGGTGTTTAGACTAGTGGGGGTGAATAGATCATATTGTAAAGAAACATTTTGGGTGGACTTCCCCATTAAATGTATACGTATTTACCTATAAATATTTTGTATATTATTAATTTGATAACAATTATTTTTTATGTACAATTAAGACCTTTAAAACACGTTGCCACTTCATGTTAACTGTAAATGGCACCATAGTTGCTCATAACGACCAATCACGGCTCATTTGTTTTCTGGGTTTAGTCATGTGACATCTGCAAATGAAGCCAGGATTGGTTGTTATCTGAACACATTTGTAGATGACACCAAATAACAAATTTTATTTTTAGAGTTCTTGACTGTATATGAAAAATTTTTTACTGCTAAAAATGGCCCAAAAAAATAATTGATCCCTCTAAGATGCATTAATTAGAAAGAGAAAACTACAGTTTTTATACTGCAACTTAATCAAATAGGTGTTTTTATTGTTATTTTTTTCGCAAAATGTATATATACGACCGGCGATCCAAACAGCAATTTCCATGCAAGACTTTTTCCACTGTTCTGTATGCGCTAGTGATTATTCCATAGAAAGGCATTCGGAGTCGAAAGAGTTAAAAACGCCTTGGGCATCTGATGACACGCAAAAAATATATGAGCCGGCAGACCAATAAAACATATAAGCATGCGGCATATCCGCCACCATGCGATGCAATGTGACACTGGTGACCTCAGCATTAAAAGAGGGAGCTTTTCCGCAGGCTTCTAAAGGCCACGATGATCAGGAAGCCGGTCAGTAACCCAGCAACACGCCAATATGGCCCTGAGCGTGTCACGGTGTGAAGCACCCTGAACACACACGTTAGTTACACACATGAGAATGAGCACATGGAAGGATTTTTTTTCCCCTTTTTTTCCCTGTGCATCTTACCACAGCACATTAAAAAATCAGTCAGTTTCACCAATGTCTTATAGTGTAAAATTTGGAGTGTGATTTTGTTTTCTTTAATGGCATAAATTTCCATTAAAAAATGAAATGACTGCTTAAATTACTTCACGGTTACTTTGCTTGTTTTCAAAATACTGCAACTGCAAAACGTCATCCACATTGTTTACTTTTTTTTTGACAGTTTTTCAAAATGGGTCTCAATAAACAGCTAACACTATATATATTATGAATCGGGTGAGAATCCCAATGCCATTTCACATTGGTAAATAATTTATTAGGATGAGAAAAGCAGAGGCTTTTGTCATGCAAACATGTGTGAAACATTTCTCTCTGGTGGTAGGATGACATAGTGCTTGATTTGACATGTAAGGATCAACTTAATTAATCGTGGCGGCCAATACCGTGATCGCAATTAGGATTTGATTAATTGTGCAGCCCTAATACATATAGATATGGGGAACTAGTACATTAATGAATTGCGACTTTGCAAAGTAACTAATAATCAGATTACTTTAGTCAAATAAGAAGTGTGTTAGATTAGTTTAAAGAAAATTCAGCATTAGCGCGCTACAAAAAACAGACAAAAAACGCAACCCATTCTACTCAAAACTCACAGCTACTATCGAGTATTCAATTTTTCCTGACGTGGTCCTGGGAGGAAAAAGTTTGGACACCTCTGATTTCAAACATGGCATGTACGGCTAATAACGGTTTCATCATGCTAACAGACGACCAGAACCGTAATTGATCTCGATGGGAAATGTTCATTCCAGGGCGGCTACACAAGCCGCCCCTCGCTGGCGCAGCCCGGCGCATGCATACATGTGGGGTCTCCTCCTCCCTGTCTGTCACTCACATCGCATCACGTCTCCCTCTGAGAGGCCAACCTTTGCGGCGTCGCCAATCACATCCCTGCGAATCTGTTTCCAGGGTAACCGGGCCACCAAATACTTTCCGAGCAGCTTCTCACTTGACTGCTGCACCCTTTGTTTAACAGAGGATACAGGTGCTTCTGCACACGCACACATATTCTGAAAAATCCAGCAAAGTGCTTCATAATCAAGGCATTGGGCTCCTTTTTTTTTTTTTTTCAAAATAGATACATCTTGTTACCTCACACATTTGACAGACTATGCTGAGATTAGAAAAGGGGTGGGCAACCTGCGGCTTTAGTGCCGCCCTGATGGCTGCCTGCAGCTTTTTCAAAAATGCATGAAAATGAGTAAGATAGGGCGGAATATATTTTGTTTTAATATGGTTTACAAAAATTCTAAAATAATCTTAACGTTTTCCACTGCTGGAAAATGAATTGAATGTTAATGTTCATGCATAAAAATTGCCTGCATGGTTGCTTTGTAATGAGAAGTCGTCAAATAACAAAAACATCTTACGTACCAAATGCTAAGAAGCTGTTCAGTGAAAAGAGAAGTCACATTAAACGGGTTAGAACACAATCTTGTCACAGGCACATATATTTAGAAACAAATTGTCTGTTTTGATAAAGGGATTTCTGATTTTTCTCGGTATGGTATATTTGGAATTACATTATATTGATATTATTGCGTTTTGTTGCTCAGACCTGAAAAAACGGCGTTCCATTTCGTGCAATACATGTGACAATAATTCTCTTCAATTCTATAACGTTCTTGTTTTTATCCTCAAATAAAAATGACAACTGTATTTCTATCATTTCAACAACGTAACGAAACATAATACATAAATATTGAAATGGAAGCTAAACTTAAAGCACCATCTACAGGAGTCACGTGGTGCATCATTTTCACCAGGATGCTTAACGCGTAGTCTTATTATTGTGGCTTAGTTAGTCACTTTGTAGTCTACAAAAACTAATATTGACACTTAAAGCACGTGTTGCCTTCATTCATCATTTTGTTCCAACATGCTTCTTTCAACACTGAGGGTTCCCGACCATTGGATTAGAACCCAACGCACGTCTGCCACTTGTGCGCGTGCGCGTAAAAAGATGCCAAAAAAAAAAAAGTCCAAAGGAGAAAAAGGCGTTCCTCACCCATTCCTCCACTGTCAGTGCTCTTCCAACGTGTCTCCTGCTTCTTCCAACGGAGTATTTCCCCCCCCTCTTTTACGTTTCCCCCCTCCTTAAGTCTCGCGACCATCTTGTTCGTTTTTTTTTTTTTTTTTTTTTTGGAAGAGTGAAAGTATGCTGTGGAATGCACCACGCAAGAGCTTGGCCATGCGGGAGGAGAGCGCTTTTTGGGTGAGCACTGACAGATGGAAGAAGTGAAAAAGACGGCACCCGGAATGCGTCCCTCCTCGCTGATGATCTGGGGAGCTTTACTCTTCAACTTCAGGTAAAACCGGCTTGGGATTTGACGCAAGTTTACCGCCGATTTCTCATGCACAACAGAAATTTGAATGAAATGACAACGCAAAAGATGGAGAAATCGCACCGCGCGTAATGCGCTTTAACGCACGGTCCCACCCACCTGACAGCACAATTCTATCCATCATGTTATTTATTTTTTTTTTCAGATTTTTACTTTGTCTTGCAGGCTCGTGGACGCCAAGGAGCACGACCCCCGGTCTTCGTCCAACATGTCTCCGTCCGACTTTCTGGACTCGCTCATGGGTCGAACGTCAGGCTACGACGCGCGGATACGTCCCAATTTTAAAGGTTCGCATTCATCTTTGGATTAACTTTATAGTTGTTGTTTTTTTTAACACACCCTAAAGAGGCAAGTAAACACGGATACATTCTTTGATTGATTGTTATTCAGGGAATAGCCGCTACTTGTGATTTAATTACGGTGGAAACTCACAGGCCACTTCATTAGGTACACTTGCAAATCTAACTAAACGTCGGCATAAAGTTTCATCGACACTGTCACAAAATTGTGGTTATAGTTTGCATTTTTTTTAGCAACAACTCTAATGAAAAGCGTAAATGCAAAAACATAAAAAGTATTGATTATAATCAAGATATTAATACCAGAGAGTAATTAGAAACTTTGTGCAGTATTTCGACCATTTTTGGGCTATTTTGTTTCAGGTCATTCTGGCAGTATTTTATACAAGGGATGACACATTACTGGTAGTGGGATAACTAAGTGGCTGTGCCAGGTTGAACTTTGACATGTTGTCACCATCTAGGTGAAATTTCAGCCCCCTAGTCTCTTCTTTCAATGCTTTTTCTTCGATGTGAAATGCTATAAATTGATGTGGACAAACTACAACGGTGAAAATGTATCCAAAGTCAAATCTTCTTTGTTGCTGCTATGTGTCAAACCGCCGTCGATTCACGTGATTCGACGAGGCTTCGTCAAATCGAGAGTCTGTCCGAGTTGTTTGGAACTTTAGAACTATAGTTGCAGTGGCATCTCTAGACATATTTTTTTCAGCAATTAACATTATGTATCTGTTTTGTGCATCACGACTCACAAATGACAATGTGCATCTGTAATAAGATGAACAAAATAAAGGCATGCAATATTTTGCAAAGGAGTAAAAAAAATACAATTATTAAATTGTTTCATGTTCCAATTCATCTGCTCTTAATTCGAAAAGAAAACTGTCGCGTAGTGATGGAAAAAAATTCCTGACTCGTATTTTTCAAACTTTAAACTTTAACAGAAAATGTAATTTTGTAATGCATAGGGTGCACCAGATAGTAATAAGTTTAATATCAGACTGAACATGCTTGCATGTTAAGAAATAAAAGCAGCACCACTATATTTTCCACATTACACTGACACACTCAGACTGTTAGAATACTGCACCAACAAAACACTAACAGGCCTGATTGTGTTTACTAGTGGAGAGTGGTGGCGAGTAAAATAGCAATTCAAACTCAAAATCAATACTTGGTTACTAGGGGATTGCCCCCTGGTGGTTAGTTAAAAAAACTGCAGATATGCCCCACTGTATTCCAAAAGCCGTAGGGTTAGGGTTAGGGTTAACAGAGACAGTGTCAATCAAAACTCAAGTTTTATATTATGTTTGCAAATTCAAATCCTAGTCCCCAAATGGAGTGGCTTTTAACCTCTCACCCCATAGCTGCGCTGCATGCCCCCCCCCCCCCCCCATTCCATCATCACACGTGTACAAATGCATTACAAACAAATGAGAGTAAATACCACATTCCGCAGGGAGGTCTTGATGAGCGCTCTCAGCAAGCAGGCAGGTAGGGGGGGGGGGGGGGTTGATGGATGGTGCCCCCATGGCAAGGCTGCTGGCTTCCCATCTTGCGATTCTTGGGATGCTGTGGAGACACAAACAGCATCTGTCACTGGGAAACGTGAGGAGAAGCCCGGCTTGCGACAAGACGCCTCCGCTGGGCAGGGATGAGTCCAGCTGTTTTTTTTTTTTGTTGTTTTTTTTTTTTAGTTTTTAATTGGAGTCAAATAGCACAGCAAAAGATTGAGTAAACAGCAAGAAGTGTGATTTTTGTTTTCTTCTTTTAATTATCATCAGTCAGTTTGAAGATGCACCATGACTAAAATTTAATACTGTGATGTGGGGGAACGTTATTACAGGAAAACTTACAGAATTATCTGCATAAAGTTATTAAAATATTATGGATTCATGTACACATTTAATGGTAAATGAGGTGGACTTATAAAGCGTTTTTTACACCATAATGACAGAAACATCACAAAAAAAACACAATTTTACAATGGTCATACTTTAGAAAAGTTGTTTTCAAACTCTCTCTACTTTAAGCCCAAACAAACACAAAAATACAAAATGAAAACAATCGCAAGAAGTTAGCTGCCCAAATGAGGAGTTTCTGCAACCAATCACGAGGCCACGCCCCTTAAAGGCACATCTGCAAGACTAAAATTATAGTTTTGTCTTTCAGCTTGTCCTAATGCAAAAAAATCAGACTACTGGTAGTTTTATTTGTTTTTTTTTGTTTGTTTTTTTACATTCTATTGTGTTGTTTTTTTCTTTCATTATTTCTAATAAGAGTAAATAGATTTACAAAACTTGTGAGCCAAGGCATTATTGAAGCAGGACGTTATTCCAGTAATATAACTTGGTAACTTCATTATGTTGCATACAATAACTATGTTTTCTTAAAAGTACAACTTTTTAAGATTTTAGGAACAACTTTCAATTAAATTGCTGTAACTTTGCGGTAACTTTGTTATATTGCAACTACAATCAAGTGTGAATTCATTCTAGCATTAAAAATCCACTTTTTTAATCTCAAAGGGCAGCCATTTTATCACAGGCTGATGACATCACAGTTACGCAGGAATCATGCAAAAACCAATCACGGCTCACCTGTTTTCTGAGTTAGGTCATGTGACATTTGCAAGCCGAGCTGCAATTGGTTGTTACCTGAGCAACTGAGAAATTCTTTTCCATTGACAGCAGGAGGCAAAATGGCCGCCTC
Source organism: Hippichthys cyanospilos (assembly GCF_059441005.1). NCBI lineage: Eukaryota > Metazoa > Chordata > Actinopteri > Syngnathiformes > Syngnathidae > Hippichthys > Hippichthys cyanospilos. The sequence goes on along the minus strand of NC_142373.1, from coordinate 16,569,495 downwards.
CTGAGACAGATAAAAATGAATTGATTTTGCTGCTTAATTTATATCCTACAAACACAATTTTAATTTGAATTTTGCGTTTGGACAAGTGTGGCTGCAGAGAACATATTATTGAGAATATTTTTTTTTAACTTGACTCCCCCTTGAAAAAAACATTAATTTAATTCCAGAACTTTATTAACTGATATTAAAAAGACATTCTATTCGTAATATTCCAACACCTTTTTAACAAGAAGCAATTTCCGCCCCGCGCTTGTCACACTTTGACAAGCGCCTTGCATTACTGAAGGATGACCTAGATTTTCTTTTGCTGACATTGTTGTGAGCTGCTTTTATTTTCCTGCTCTGCCCGTTAAGTCTTAGTCAGCTGACAACAAAGCGAGGCAAATATTAATACAACGTCCGATGCAATATTGATGAGGAAAGCTCAGGGAAAAGGGCAGCGGCAAAGGCTGACAACTTCACTTTCTGTGACTTGAGATGGCAAACGCGAGCGAGGAGACTTTCAGTTGAGCGTTCATCAGCGCCGTGCGAGGAAGCGATCCGATTGGAGACTGGAAGGCAAGCTTTTTGGCGCGCCGGAAAGATTGAGTGGAAAGCGATGTCACACGACTTCACGCTTAATTTGGGACTTTTGAGAGAAATGAGGACATTCAGAGTCCTTGCATTTTTTATGAGCACTTTGGCACATCAAAAAGTGTCCATCAAAGCACGTACACTCTCTGGCCGCAACATTAGGCGCATGAGGACACCATCTAATGAGATCCAATGTAAGAGCTGTTTACATTTGTTTGGGGGATTTTGGTAAAATGGCTTCCTCACAGGATAAGGAAACTGCATTCGAAATGCAATTTCACCCACTTTATTATTAGAACGCATGCCATCTACCATCCCAAACCCTTAGGAATCTTAATGGCCCGCTGGCAGGAAATCTTTAAATTTGACACACAACAGAGAAATAGTGTTAACAACTATACCAAATTTGAAAGATGAAAAAAAAAGAATGCCACGTACTGTACATATAATATATGAGAGCGGAGACAATGGCTTTTATATACTGTATATCAGAGGTGTCAAACTCATTTTTATCGGGGGGTCACCTTGCAGCCATAGTTGTCCGGTATGACAGTGAAGTCAAATAAAAATGTACATAAACTTCCATCCATCCATTTTCTATAGCCGCTTATCCCCACAGAGGTCGCAGGCTTGCTGGCGCCTATCTCAGCTGGCTTTGGGCAGTGGGCGGGGGACACCCTGAACTGGTTGCCAGCCAATCGCAGGGCACACAGAGACGAACAACCAATCATGCGCCCAATCAGACCTAAGGACAATTTAGTATGTCCAATTCACACGCCATGCATGTTTTTGCGGAGTGGAAGGAAGCCGGAGTGCCCGGAGAGAACCCACGCAGGCTTGGGGAGAACATGCAAACTCCACACAGGAAGGTGGATTTGAACCGATATATATATATATATATATATATATATATATATATATATATATATATATATATATATATATATATATATATATATATATATATATATATATATATATATATATATATATATATATATATATACATACATATACTTTTTGCTGGAATATGTTCCATATCCGAATGTATTCTAGGAGCTTTGACACGCTAGACAGGGCAGACGCTCTGAAGCAAAGCCCCCGTCAGCACGCTGGCAGCCAAGTCAGACTCGAAAACCAAATAAATGCTTCCTTGCCATTCTTTGTGTGAGGTGCACACACTCATTGCTTACAATGAGGCTCTCTATATTTAACACGATAAGATGAATTTAAGGGCTATATCAAAGCTAGCACCCTAACTGCATATCACGTTTGCGGGGGAAAAGCTCTGCTGTGCGAAAAGGCGCGTTCAGAAAATGTATTTGGAAAGAAATCTCTGAATTCTCAATGACGACATAGCTCCCGTTACGAAAACAAAAAAGGGGCAAAAATGTTACTAAAGCTCTCATTAGACTTCATTAGATGGCGTCCCTGATGAAAAGTCCAGGAGGCCGAAAAGAAGCACGTTCATCTTTCGTCATCCCGCCCCAATCAGTGTGCTTAAGGCGTGTCATTGTCATTCCATTCCACAGGTCCCCCCGTAAACGTTACATGCAATATTTTTATCAACAGCTTTGGCTCGGTCACGGAGACGACCATGGTGAGTTCTCCGGCATTGCGGCTGCTCTACTGTGCACAAGTGTGAGTCCATGTGTTATCTGTCCCTCAACCTGCAGGTCCGCCCGTTAACGTTACCTGCAACATATTTATCAACAGCTTCGGTTCAATAGCTGAAACTACCATGGTGAGTTGAGGGGTCGGAAACACCAAGCGAATTCACGAATTCATCACCTTTTCATTTTTTGTGCTCGGTATTTTTATCATCCAATGACAAAATATTACACACTGGTGCCTTGAGGTACTACACATTTGGACTTAAAGTTTTGAATTAAAGTGATTCAAAACAACCTAAAGACGTATTTTCACGTTTTGAGTCCAGACTTTCAATCCCACGTACTTAACTCCAGATAGTTAATTCATTCAATGCCATAGACGTATTTTCACGTCTTTTTTTTGGTATCTGGGATTAAATGTCTAATTAAAAAAACGTGAAAATACGTCTCTGGCATTGAATGAATTAACTATCTGGATTTGAATGTCTGGACTCTTAAAATGTAAAAAAAATGTAAAAATACGGTACGTTCCTGGCTTTGATTGAGTTAATTAAGTATGAATTAATTCAATTGATTTGTCTTCAAGAATTTGAAAATCAAAACGTTTTGCATAATAATTTACAAGAGAAGAAAGACTAATTTATAGCATTTAAGCAAGTTATGAATGAATGTTTACATTAAAACCAATTTGAAATCAGTAAACATTATTATTGTCTGAACATTTTGCACACGATTTAAATGTTATTTTTTATCAGTTCGGTTCAGTTTATGTTTGTCGGGTTTATCACTATGATTAAAATGGATTAAAACTGTAACTGCCCGGGTTGAAAAAAAATGTCATATTGCTCAAATTCATATTATTATGAACAAATTCATATTTATACTATTCAAACTCAATATTGCCCAGCCCTAGTTTCATCTACTTTCGGCCACCAAAGTGCCAAGAAGATTTTACAAAGCAAAATTACATTCAAAGGACAAAGCCCCAATAGTTCCTTTTTCTTATACAAAGCACATTTATAATATTTAACAAAATTATAAATCAAGTATGACGATATTAACAAATATTTTTATTTCCTTTAGTTCCTATATGTGGAAAATCAGAGTCTCTAATGTTTTTCTTTTTCTGTCGGTGGCTCATGCAGCAAATTCAAATGACACGTTTTGCTTCCGGCTACCATTTTTTCCTCATTAATCCAAGTTAATAATTCATACAGTAAACCCCAGCTGGTAAATCTCCATAAGGCCAGCCAATAACAGCGGGTGGCGGCTGGAGCTTCTAAAAAGCGCTGATATGCTAAAATATCCCCGCCGCTTGTCTGACTTGGGATAAAAATACAAAAAACCTGCAAGGCCGCACGACAACACACCAGCAAAGACTTCATAATGGCCGCTAATCACCGCTTAGATCGTGAATGGGGGATGTTAATTTACGCAGGGGCTGGCAATTACATGGATTCCGACACGGGCGCGAACGCTCGCAAGGCGCCAACACGCTGATGAAATGTCAAACAACATAAGAGCGTGTCATTGCGGTGACACATGCTTCCCATTGCTCCGAGCTTTGCTGCTCTCCGCGCTCCGTATCTAATAAACACATCATTTGCTTTCTATTATGGCTCCTACATGATTGCGCTTAATGAGAAAAGTTGTTGCAAATTGGAATGCCGCCTCTTTAAACGGGCAGGATATTAAAATATTTGGCAAAGGCAAACTGGATGATAAAGATTCTTTTCCACTCGCCGTTCATTTTACGGTCGATCTTATGTTGGTTTTTCATTTTTGTGCTGTTAATTTTGGATTGTTTTTGTTTGTTGTCAGCATGCCGGAATGCATCTTGCTGTCTTTGTGCCAAATGATTTGAAAAAAATTGTTGTAGCCTCCCACGAAGCGACAGGTATAAAATGTGACAATTCTCATGACCACGAGAAATTATAACGGATACACATTATGTAATGTGTATTAGATAGTATTTTTTTTCCTTGCTGATATTGATTATTAGTAGTAGCCACAAAGGCAGAAAATCGATCTTTGGAACCAAATTTTAGAAAGTTAACTGAAAATTTAAATAGTCGCATGATATTAACACAGTTTTAAATCAGTTATCAGTCATCAGATTGAATAAAAAAGCCGATATGTCAAAATGCGTAATATTGGTGCCGATAATCGGCCCGTCATATAATCGGGCGATCCCTAATGTATATATACCCCAATTTGCTTTTGTAGCTGAGGTTGAATGTCAGATTGATAAATACATGAAACAGTGCTTTACTCGACTGAATTGAACATTTTAGGCGTGATTCCCTCTGTGGCAATTACAATAAAACTATTGATTTTGAAGGATACGCGATCCAAGAAAACAGAGGTAGTTTCAATTTGATTAGATCCAACGCTACCCATTGTTGTTTTCTTTGCTCTAGTGGGCAGAATTGAAACTGAACTTTAAACCCTCAGGCGAAATATGTCAATAGTGCAAGGAAAAGAATGGATGTTTAAGGATATACGACGTATTACGGTGGTGGAAACTAATATCAAATGTCAGATTAAATGACTTTTTCTGCAGGGCACACTAGCTAATACTGATCTTGAATACATTTAGTGTAACTATTATTTTTCATGTCAAAGCAAGAGCCTTATTGATTTTTCAATAGAAAGGTTAGAGGTCCAGTGTCTGGAATGAATGTATAAATTGCAACAAAGGAAGCCTTGTGGATTAGCGAGGATCTAAAGGAGCATGCTAATTTCTCTACTAGTTAAGCTTGACACATTCTATTGGCTCAATGTCAAAAAATGTGAATACGATTTTTTGGATCATTTTATTCAGCGTTATTCTTGCAGTATTTTAGCCAAAGATGGCACAATCCTGGTAAAATGGGTTGAGCCATTTTGAAGTTTCTGGGTGAAATTTCAGCTTCATAGTGGCTTCTTTCAATGCTTCCCCTTTGATGTGAAGATAAAATGATTGTACGAAATCCTGCATGAGGGTTAAATATCACAAATAGTTGGGTTATTTGTACTAACAATTATTGGGCTTGTAATCCATTCAAATTGATCATCCACATTGATTTTCATTCAGTCAAAATTCCTATTGATTTTAAATGAGATAAGATGTTGAAGGTGATTGAGGTCATACCTTTTTTTCAAGTGCTATATTGAGCGACAGATCAAGTCAAATAGATCTCCTGTAATTGCTTCATCTTTATCGTAACAAAAACCGCGCAACAGGATTGGAAATAATATCCTTGCCAAAGTCAAAGCCTGACAAACAGTAATGTCAATTCTGGGCCAATTTTCCTCACCGATGATCATTTCGCGGGGACTACTGTTGTCTGTGATAGATCCCTGCAATGTGTTTTACTACAATTTCCCAATAAACTAAATAAGAGGAACCATTGTATTAAAAAACAATGCAGATGACTGACTTTGTGTCACCAGCGCGCTCCCTCTCCTAAAAGCCCAACAGCGGAACCACAAAAATATGCAAAGCCGCTTGTCGTGTCTGCAGGATTACAGAGTGAATATCTTCCTGCGGCAGAAGTGGAATGACCCCCGGCTGGCGTACAGCAAATACCCAGATTCCTCTCTGGACCTGGACCCGTCTATGCTGGACTCCATCTGGAAGCCCGATCTTTTTTTTGCCAACGAGAAGGGCGCCAACTTCCACGATGTCACCACGGACAACAAGCTGCTGAGGATCTTCAAGAACGGGAACGTCCTCTACAGTATCAGGTGAAAAAGCTCCAAAAATAATAATAACATGGAAGCGGGACTGTTGTAATTGGATTCTGTAGTACAAATTCTACCTGGCGACAAATGACTATGCAGAACAGGGGCGGAGTCGTAGCTTCTGGCCGCCTCCAAGTCAAGGGGAAAATTTTGATAAATGTGATTTTGTTTTGCAGGTAATTTTTTCCAATTTACTGTTGTTTCCACATGGTCACATTGGACCATCTTTTTTTTTTAGAAAGCTCCCCAAGGAAAGAAAAAATCTTTAACCCCCCACTGCACTACTATAAATACGATTATGTATAAAAGTTGGATATGTATAATTGAAACTGTATCCTTTTTAATATTTATCAAGAGAAAAAGAGAGTATGAATCCACTTTCAACAACTGTTAACTACGTTTTACAGTGTTTATATATGTCACAGGTTAGTGTAAAACAGAAAAAAAAAAATAACCAGGTGCATCAAAGTGCCTGAAATACAGAAAAAATGTCACATACACCCCCCAAAAAATAGGAAAAGTAGATCTTGGAGCAAAAACGTTTACGCACGTCTGCTATATGGTGTCACTTCCGGTAGCCCTAGCATTGGATAGAGTAACTACACCTGTGATGCCTTAAGCTTCGTCAGGCTCGGGATGCGGAATCCTAACAGAGTTTTAAAATGAACTATGGTCACAAAGTGACATGTATGGATTTCAAAACATTAACAATGAAAACAGTATATGACTTTTAACAGACCCTATGAAATCATCATAGGAATTATCATCAAGAGTATTGCAGTTTCATCAGTATTTAGTAGTAATGTATCCTGCACAAGTGGTTAGTGCCCTTCCTTTTTTTCTATAAAACTAATTAAAGATAACGTTTAACTTTGCGATAGGTAACCGAGTTATGACTATAGAAAGTGAGCGTTGGCTCATTTCTTCTTCTCCTTCAACATCAAAGGTTGTAGGGGACAGTTTAAATTAGATTTGATCCCATTGTGATTGGCCCCTTTGACATCCCATAATTCTCTGCATGCAGATTTTTCATAATAGACTTCTGACGGAAAGAGCACGGTAATCTCTGAAGGGGTTTGTTAAAGATCAAAAGATTTAGAGAGGTTTAGATTGATTGGAGGACTCCAAAAATTCAAAGGCAAATTGGGAACTTGAATGAATGCCATACAAACAGTGTACGTATGAAAATATTTCATTCTGTTTCCATATGACGTCCAACAGGAGTCAAATTCAATCTTCTCGACAGAACCGAAAGTGTTTCAGTCTATTACGGCGGCTGCTCTGGGCTGAGTGGTGCTCAGGTGTAGAGGCAGCTCGGGTCGACGCCAGAGATGAAAGCTAGTTAGCCTCCATCGCTGTTCGTGGCGGGGGGCCCAGTGGGCACCCGAATGCATCAGCTAGACAATAAGTTGCAGTAATCAAAGTGTGATTGGAAGCCGCTGGAGTGAATCCTTGCTGATGTTCCCCAGTGGCGCTCGCGAGAGACGCGAGAACACGACTACCGCTCGCACAACACTTTAACCTCAACGGAATGGAATAGCCTCTTTTCGATTGTTTCTGTCTTAATTTGTTCTGATGTATACCGCTGACATCGCAGGTTGACTCTCATCCTGTCCTGCCCGATGGATTTGAAGAACTTCCCCATGGATGTCCAGACGTGTACGATGCAACTGGAAAGTTGTAAGCATTCACTTATTTAACGCAATAAATTACCGAAGAACGAGGGGCGTGGTGGCCACCGGGGAATCTGGGAGTTTCCTTAACGACTGGTCCAATCGTTCAATCCGATGAGAAAAAAAGCCTGGACTTTAATTCATGAAGCTTAATAAATTACGAAAAAACGCTTTATTTTTTTTTCCTGCAGTTGGCTACACCATGAACGACTTAATCTTCGAGTGGCTGGAGAACGGCGCCGTGCAGGTGTCAGACGGTCTGACGCTGCCTCAGTTCATCATGAGGGAGGAAAAGGAGCTGGGTTACTGTACCAAGCACTACAACACTGGTCAGTAGTTGCTACTGTGATGTATATGGACCATAGCTCAACCCCTTGATGTGGTTTTTGATGGGTTCCCAACAGGCAAATTTACCTGCATCGAGGTAAAATTCCATCTGGAGCGTCAGATGGGCTACTACCTGATCCAGATGTACATCCCCTCCCTCCTCATTGTCATCCTCTCGTGGGTGTCCTTTTGGATTAACATGGACGCCGCCCCTGCCCGAGTAGCACTTGGTATTACCACTGTGCTCACCATGACCACGCAAAGTTCCGGTTCCAGAGCTTCTCTTCCAAAGGTATGCGGTAGTGGTAGAACATTTTTACATGGGCGTTGTGGGCAAGTTTTTTTCAACGCAGAAAGGCATCAAGAGCCGTCTGTCTGTGGGGTGGGGGGGCATGAGGGTACTTCAGGGGGTAAGAGACTTTAACAAGGTAATGCTTTTTATTGCCAAGTCAGGAACTGTACTTTTTCAAATTAAGAGCAAATTAATTGGAACATTAAGTCATTGGTCATTTGCGTAATAATGACTCCGTTCCAAAAAACATGGAGAAGAACTGTTGTAGGAAATTGTAGAGAGCAAGCAAAAACAAAAGTCAGTATGCTAAGGCTGTGGACTAACATAGTATACCTGTGACATGAACCACATACTTCATCATGTCTGGCTATTATCTGATCACATGTTTGTTCTTATGTATTTACTTCATCCATCCACCCATTTTCGAAGGCCAGTTGTGGTAACGTCGGGGAAAAAAGCCCATTTTCTTCCTAGAAAATGAATAAGAACACACTCATCTTTGTTCTGGGAAAGTGTGCAGGTGTGAAGAGTAAAGAATGATTAACATTCTCTCCCACTGTGCGTGTGATGCCACCCGATGGAGGTGCCAAACATGCTGCTGATTTTAACCAATAGAGGGAAACGGCTTTGTCGAGATCTGATCGGGATCTTCTCCAAGATCTAACGAGTTCTCCAAAGGCTCACGCTCCACTTTTAGAGGAAAGTTGAGATGAGGATGAAATGTTTCGGAAAAAGACCCGTTGCCTGTAATTCAATTTTTGTGAATGATCATTTCTGAGTTTGATCATGTGACATTTGCAAGATTGGTCATTGCCCTGAGCAACTGTGATGTCATTTTTAGTCGACATGAAGTAGCAAAATAGCTGCTTCGAGCTGGATCAAAACAGGTGGATTGGTGTTTATTTATATACCACAAACGCAACTTTAATCAGACTCATTGAAGGATATACACGTTAAAGATGAATTCTAAATGCACGGTTATATTAATCAAAATCAGATTTGGGCTGCCGGTTTTGCCGACAAAAAAACAACGAGAAACCTATGAAAAAAATAAGGACAAACTAACCCCGTTTTGCCGACGAATGACGGACCAGCAAAAATTGTGGTGACAAATTGACAACCGTAGCGACGGGAAAACAAAAGAACAAAATAAAATACATGGCGGACTGATTGTACGTTTAGCCAGCATAAGTTAAGCTCAGAACATGATGTTTCTTTCCCAAATGCACAAAGTGAGTTCGTGCAACTTTAGAAAAAGGGAAGCTAATGAGAAAGTCACCTTAATCGCCGATGCACTCGCAGTTACCTGTGCAGTTTCTATCAACGTACTCTTCACTTTGTACTTTTTCAAGCTAACTGTGCGGCGCGCACCGCTGAGAGATCACAGCGTTTTCCAACTTAACTGAAGACAAGCTTTTAAGGACCGTATTCCGCCGATGACTCACTTTTCTGAGAACATCCGCAAAGTCAATGTTGTTCCCGGTAAATGCATGAGGGAGGCACATATTGAGGATGAATGAAGTGATTCATCTGGTTTTGGATGAGCAGAGGCTGCCCATCAAACGTGACGGCGTCAAACGTGAAAGACGTGCGGGGATGAATAATTCAAATGAGGCCTTTGAGGGTCCACTCGCGAGAAAAGACGCCCGGCACGATCGGGCGGCCTCATAAAACCGAGTTAGTTGTGTTCCACGTGATAATCGGCGAGGCGATGCTGACATACGGCTTTCATCTTCCTCACGATGATGGTATCAATAATATTCGGCGATTGTTAGTGGCTAAGGCGGTTATTATCGCCCCCCCGGTGAAAACATCAACGCCACTGAGCCACGTTTGTAGTTAGTGCAAGAAAATGTCAAGAAAAAGCGCGGCTGGTAGAATTGTTTTGATTCCAAAGTGTAATTGATCCACTGGCTGACTGGAGAAGATCTAATACAAATCTATTTCTCGCCGCCTGCAGGTTTCCTACGTGAAAGCCATTGATATCTGGATGGCGGTGTGTCTGCTCTTTGTATTTGCGGCGTTACTGGAATACGCCGGGGTTAATTTCGTCTCCAGGCAACAGAAAGAGTTCCTCCGCTTGAGGCGAAGACAAAGGAAGAATCACAAGGTAGACTTTTCTCAACCTCCTTGTTTAGAAGAAGTTTGCGGAGGCGCGTTGGGGGTTACAAGACAAGAAAATTATTGTCAACAGTGAAATAGCTCAGCATTTGGATTCCTGTTATGTTTACTGCGGGTATTTGGGGATTTAAACGACGATGCATGAATAGATAAACTGACAACATTTTTGTGTTCTTGAAATAATGCTGAAACTATTACATAAATCTTTGAGTTAGTCATTTGGCCATCTTAAAAAAATTATTTTCTACTCGACTTACGTTGTTTCGACTTTACGACGTCTGAGTCTCGTCCGCCATTTTGTCTCCAGTAGCCCATCGGTGTAGAGTGTCTGTGCTCTGTAATTTTGTCGGTATCGTCGCCGTTTTTAACCTCCTTTTTCACATCATGGCCCCAAAAAAGAAAGCAGAATCTTCTAGCGATGCCGATCCAGTCAAGAGGAAATCCATTACGATGGAAAGGAAAACGAATGTCATCAAAAGTTTGGAGAGACATTTTGGGTGTATTTCGGGGTATTAAAGGCTTAATACTGACTTATGCAGAAATTTGGGGTACGTCATCAGCGTGGGAACAAAACCCGTTCATGACCTGAGGATTTTCTGCAATTATACATACAAATTAGCTGCAGATGTGTTGAAACAATGTTTACGAGAGATTATAGACTCGTGCCGTATCGTGAGATGACAGCATAATTAACAACCGGGTTTATTAGCATCCTTAAATAGCTATTAAATATGATTACAGGATTGTAATGTGTTTATCTTGATAGCAACTATGTGATGGCCACACAACTTGGAATAAGACAAAGCAAACTGCGGAAAAGGCAAACCATCGCACCTTGCAAAGGCCAACTTCAAAATAAAAGTGTGCTTGCATTGGTAAAAATTGTTTTCAAGATAAAAATATTTTGAAGTTAGCCTTTGTGTCAGCAGGATGTTTCATTATGGAAATTTGTTGTGGACGGCACAAACCAAATTAACAGTTAGAGGAGTTAAAAAAACAGAAAAATACTATCTTTATTCGTAATTTGAGGTACCTAAAATTGTAACATATGCAACAGACATGATCTAGCAGAGATTTAAAATTTTCTGCTTAAATTATCCCTTCACGTGAACTTGGAATTTTTCTCAAGCAACCTGTGAAACATGCGTGTCCCAAACCGTCGTACGTGATCAGCACAAATCAAATATCACTCGTTGCACCACAATTTCAAAGCCCATCGGCAATGATGTGAAAACCGGAGATTTCAGAGACGCTCCCATCACGTAAAAAATATTTTCGAATCAACGTGAATCGTCAAACGCAGATGACTGCCCTAGTTTATGCCATCCGGTGTGTAATGTGCAGCCACGTGTTTTTTCAGGATGAAGACATGCGTGACGGACGCTTTAATTTCGCTGGCTACAATATAAACCAGTGTCTGCCAACTAAAGATGGCTCAGCTGTTAAGAACGCAGCCCCGGCAGCGAACCCCCAGCCGTCCGTCCCCAAAGACACAGACAACATGAAGAAGAAGTTTGTGGACCGGGCCAAGAGGATAGACACCATCTCTCGAGCTGCCTTTCCTCTGGCCTTCCTCATCTTCAACGTCTTTTACTGGATCACCTACAAGGTCATCAGGCACGAGGACATCGACAAAAAGTAACCACTCGCCGTTCCGCTTGGACTGAGATAGTTTTGTCGGAGAGCAATGCCGAGTGATGTTTTTTCAGGGATAATGTTTAATGTTCGGCAATCTTGCGGCGATGTTCAGGTTATGCATCAGCCGGTTCGGAATTAGGAAAATGGGATGGAGAAATTCAAGGTTTAGTAGCATTCCGGTTACGGTGGACCAAATCTTTTTCTAACACGTCTTTGCCTTGAGGTCTGTACAAGTACAAAAGCAAAGATATCGTTTGTAACCGTGCGGTCGCTTGGTTTGTTTGAGCCTCTGAGATTTCTCCAGGTGGCCACGGGAGTAACTTCTTATCAAAGAAATGTGTTTTATATTATACTACCATCAGATCACTTCCTTTAAAGACAATATGCTGTAAAACGATAAAAATTGACTAAAAGCACGTGCAGCCCTCTTGTACTAGGGATGTGCATTTATAATTCAAGGATCCCTGCTCAAAAGGATAAATGTATACACATATATGTGTGTGTGTATATATATATTATATATATATACACTGTCTATAATTTGTAGGTTTTGGTTACATGATTACTTGAATATTTGATATCATCATTAAGCAAACAACACAAAGAACACACAATATGGACGACATCAAAACATGACAATTTCCCATTGAGCAATCAAGCGACTACAATGTAACCTTCTCACTCTTTAGGAAGTGAATCATGGAACCCTATCAAAAATGGTAGCTTTTTTATCTTCCGACAGTGAAAAAAGAAGAAAAAAAGAAAAAGTTGTGAACTTTGCGACGATGGGATTCCTGTGCTTTGGTTTTTGTTATCTAGCTTCAAAAGGGGGGCTTGGCAAAATATAAATATATCAAAATAATTTATCTATAAAAATAAATACAAAATATAATTGAGAAGCACTGTAGCAGAGGTTGATTGTTTGGTCTTGAGTTAAAGGGAAAAAAAATGGTAAAAAATAGCAACGTAAACCTGCAGTAGAAACTGTTATGGTCATCGATGAAATCCCTCGACAGAATGAAGTCACAATAACCAAACGGCGATGTGGTGAGAGAACACTAGTGACTTTTGGGACACTAGTTTTCCCAATTTGAACTTGACTTCTTGGCTTCTGGAACAGTTTTTTTTTTTTTTTTGTGCCCTTCACGAGTGTAAAATCCTCAACGCCTGATCTTCAAGCGGGCACACAATTTCTATTTTGATTCATGTGTGCATGAAAGTGTTGGGGCAATGATGTACAGTGTATTTTTTATAAGTTTAGGGAGGAATCAAGTTTCTACTTTAAATCTTGAACAATTCAAACTGCTGAAACATTTTACGGTTTTAGGGGTATTGAGCATCTTGAGTGTAACACAGTCCATGTAAATGCACCAAATTTCTTTTTTTTTTTTTTTGTCCAATGATCTACGACTGAAGAAAGGCTTGGGTTAATTGAAAAATAAATGACCTTTTTATACACGCGTCTGGGAACGACTGTGCACCTTTTGACACGTCGGATGGAGACTTACTGCACGAAGTCGCGGCAGTGGGCGGAAGGACGACGCTGAAACCGCCTAATACACATTCTATAGGACTGCTAATGGACCTGAGGAACTTTGAATGCTACTATTGAAACCGCCTGAACATCAATAAACATAACTGCACCACATTTGCTTCGTTTTTCTCTCCACTCATAGAAGGTCAGCTCTCCAGCGCGCGTTTATGGAAAACACAAAAAAAGCGACAATTTATATTGCTTTTACGCCATATTAGATCGATTCTCATCTATGACGTAAATAACAGATGAATTCTGCTTGGGAAAGATTGCGGGTCAGATAAAAAGTCTCATCTCGGCGAGGTGATGACACCGGCCATGGATGACTGCTTGGCCTGGGGTAGTGTGGATATTATCTGGCGCTGGGTTTCCTCCAATGCATGATAATGGAGCCTCACCATTGTGCTAGCTGGAGTAGCAACCGAACGGAAAATCCCCAGCGCACGCTTGCCTAAACAGCAGAAAGCCCACTTGATGAAAAAGCCTCATAAATATGTTATGTGCTTGGCCAAAAGCCATAATTATACAGCATATACAAGGCATTATGAGACAGGTGAGCGGAGCTCTTTAGAGGCAGATTACCTTCCTCGGACTGCAAGAGTTTATGCAAAGATGCGTAATGAGCAAATACGAGCTAGTTTAGTATCTAAATATGCAAGTCCGCGTGAGTCATCCGGCCCAAATCACAAGAATCGTAATCAATAACACTAATCCTCATGTAAAAAGCGCCATCAATTCCTTACATAACAAGCACATTCATTTTGTTTGAATTATGTAAAGACGGGAGTCATTATGCCGTACGGCGGAGTATGAATGAAAAATTAGCCGCGGCTTCTAATTGTGCTCGGGATCGAAACAACTTTGCTGGTTTATTGAGGTTTAGGGAGGGCTTTGTGGGCATTGAGAGGCGAGAAAGGAGAGTTGCCATGGCAACTGCACCCAATCAGGAAGGCCAAGGAGAGAGCCAGAGCAAATTGTTTATGGCGTTGGTACATTATTTAAGCAGAACCGTATTACGGCTCAACATGAAAATTGCAGGGAATTAAAAATAAACTACCCGAGGAAATTTATGGCTATCAGTTGAATATTGTTTTTTTTTTCTAGGATTTGATATGGCGAGTTTCTCAAATATCTCCTGAAGGAAGCAGTGCTACTATTATTAGCACATGAGTCCGGGTACAAGAGGCCATGCATTGACCCATTATTAATTTTAAATAACTATGTGCGCCAATGCACATATTGATTTAATGGTAAAGATACAAGGCTTGTTACTTGAGTTTTTGTGTAGTTGCGGTTTGCAGCAGAGTAGAGTTGTTTCTAATTCTTTGGTTTATTCTTTAAACAACTCGAAAATTCATTTTTCAATTTTTTGTGGGTGTTCATACATTTAACCTGTATGGATGGAACTAAAGCCATTGAACAATATGGTTGAAGGAAAAAAAATATTCCTAAATAACTTTAATTATTATACCTTTAAACACATTTACAAAATTAGGGGAAAATGCAATGTGTATAGTTTGCAAAGTGTGTGCACAAGGGTTAAAATGTTTTGCGAAATCAATTTATTTCATATTATTTGGTTGGGGAAAAAAAAACAAAAATGAATCAAGCAATGCCACACAAGAGCGATTGATGCACTCACCAATTCACTGGTTCGGTCACCGTTTCCCAAAATGAAAGCAAATGTTTGCAAATGTCTTTTTTTGATTAGACACAAAAGATAATCAGTTTGCTTTTATGAAAGACTACAAAACAGAAAAAGAAATGTTCATAAAGAGAGATGGGGAAGAAAAAAACATTTTTAATATGCGCTATTTTTTTCCTCAGCTATAAGATGCGATGCAAAATGGGGTACTCCTTGTTCATTGTTACATTATTCTTTATGAGGGTGGCAAAATATGACTTCATCAATACAGCAGCAGCTGTTCTTTTATTAGATCTCATTAAGTTGCATAAGAACAAAATGAAATTTGATTTTCTGCCACGTGGGAAAAAAAATAGTGCGACATAAGGCCTGGGTAGAGAAAATACAGACAAATTGAGTATTTGTACGAGTCCTGTCGGCTCAGTTTATGAGTCACTTCTGGTCAGGTCAATCTGAAAGACATCTTGCGCAATCGAGGCATTTTTCACAGCAGCGTGGCAAGAGAAACTGCATCATGTCCCAGGTAGAAAACGAGTGAACCGTGAGGTGGAAGAAGCATTAAAGCTTTCCCTTGTGCGATCCCACCTCCCTCCCCCGACTTTTCTCACCTCGGGGTGAAACTAGAGAGCAACAACAAATAGCGTGAGGACACAAAGTCTGGAGGATTAAGACGAGCACAGCGCAGCAGATTGAAGCCATGGCACCGAGTGGAAACAAGATGCCACAACGGAATGTAACAAAGTCAGCATCGGTTTGCTCTAGGAGGCCAAATTAGGTTTTTTTTTTGCCCCCCCTGGGAGAAATAGCATCACTTCATCCGAGTATCCATGAGAGCTGCTAAATCTCCGTCAATCTGGGCATCAGTCAGTTTTTCGATAAACTTGCGGTACCTACTCACGTCTACTCGTGGGTTTAAATCCCGCATTCTCCTGGCGAGGCGGCACCTCTGGAACCCCTCGGGCGCGCCTGGGTCAAGGATGTCTTTGGGTCCCGTCGCCCTCTCCTCGTCTTCCTGCTCCCCGCACACAAGCAGTGAGGCAAACTCCCGTAATGGCGCTACTTCTTTTGTCAAAGCCATAGCTAGTATCTCGGAGGAGCCTTCCGCTCTTAGGCCACGGAGGGGCTGGATGGAGCAGGATGCTGGGAGGTAATCTAGCAAGGCATCCAGATGCTGGAGCATCTGCAAGTGCCTGTGAAACAGCAACAAACCCAGTGATGTTAAATAGGAAGTCAATCTTTTTTTTTTTTTAAACGATAATTTGTTTCATTGGCTCCAAAGTGCCTAAACATAGCATTCTGATGAATATTTTTGTGGAAGATCAATCAGGCAGCAAAATCTCCTTATTTTTATCCATTTTGCCTCTTGTTGTCTACTGAAAATGACATCACAGTAGAGCAGGTAACAACCAATCACGGCTCATCTGTTGTCTGCATTTGGTCATGTGACGTTCAAACGTGAACCATGACAAAGATTTGACATTTTATCACAAAAATAGCAATATATTATTAACCTTTTTGTGGTATTTTGTCCAGTGCTTTGATTTTACATTTCATTTCAAAGGGGAAGCATTTAAAGAAGACACTAGGGAGCTGAAATTTCACCCAGATGGTGTCAACAAGTCAAAGTTCAACATGGCACAAGCGCTTAGCTATAACTCTACTAGGACTGTGCTATTCTTTGGTTAAAAAACTGCAAGAATGATGTGGGAGAAAATAACCCAAGGTTCAAACCTTGTGTGCACACATATAATGCACACAAAGGTCACAACTGCTTAGTAAGCTGCAGAAAAGGAAGAACATATGAGTAAGTATTTGTTCATTGTCAGTCTATGTGTGTTAACAGCACTATTTGTGTTCTATTTTGGTACAGTAGTGACCTTTCAGAAAGTCAGTCAATGCTTCAAAATAAACCGGAACATATCAAACAATGTATGGACACGAACGCCTTGGAACATTTTTATTTTGGAAGTTCTTCCCAGGAACGACACTTTCTAATCCAAAACTATTCCTCCCTCCCAGGGTTAGTCACGACTCCTGATATGGATCACGTTCAATCACCATTTCAGAGAATTGGGAAAAAAAAAAAAAAGGACTTATTTATGACTTAATTGAGTTCAGCGCAGCCGCTAGCATAAAGTAGCCACAAGCTATCAGTTTGTTTGCATTTGCACGGTAAATTGTTAATTTTCTTGCGGTCTGCTCAATAAAATCTCCTGAGATGTCTCCTCCCATCCCAGTGACATCTAGATCTTCATACAATTCTTTGAAAAGCACAGATAATTGTTTGCTCCCTTTTTCTCAATTTCTTTCCCAAAACCACTAAAGAAGTGGAAACCATAAGTGTTCCACAGTTGCACTTTTCAAATTCACACTAACCCCCTGCTCGCCAAAGCGCTCAGCTTTTGGCACTACAAATACATCCTTCTCACCTGGAGTGGACCGCCAGCTCCCCCCGGAAGGGACTGCTGCGACGCCAGCACAGCAGCGAGACAGAAGAGAGTCCTTGAGAAGCGAAGAGTCGATGCTGAGGGCTCACTTCTAACCTCTTGCAGCCCACTTGCCTCTGCAACCAGCCGTCAATATCGCCCAAGCTATGATCAGGAGAGTCGATGCGGAAGACCCAGTGATCAAGCACCGCCAACAGACACAGAAAGTCCTCTTGAGCCTCGTCTGGGGGGAGAAAAAGGTGACCTGATCAGGGGTCAACGCGGAAAATAATACTAGTAAAGTTAAAAACATAAGCATAAAAGTGAAATGAATACAAGAATAAAAGAAAAATGTCTTGCAGGATAATAAAATGAACAATTTTAGTAATAAAGCTGCACTATTATTGTTTTTAACAACACCTAATGGCAGCCATTTTAAAGAGAACCTGACATCCAATTTCAAGCTTTCTGACTGACCACTTATTTTTTGTTTTATTTGACAGTAACGCTGTAGCTTCACAAGTCAATTTGCAAAAACAAAACATCAGAATCCCCTTCATGTGAAAATATATATTTCTAATAAAACTACATATAAACTAACCAATTTCATTTTTTCAGCCACCTTACCGGAAATGGTTTGAATATCTGTGTGACGATACTATCATCATCAAGTCATTTCATTCCTATCATTCTTCGGGATAGACTTTGTTAGTTTTCACATGTTTAATGCATTGATAGACTTTTTTTCAGTGAGTTTGAAATGTCCAACGGCATTTGAAAGCACCTTGTGTACCACATACATGATTAGCAGCTAGCGCTAACGCCAGGGAATTGTGTTGAATCATACAATGTCAGCATTATTGAGTAAGCATCCTCAATCAGCCATTTAATATTGTTTTTTTTTTTTAGATGGTATTATATGATATTGGTAGCGCTTTGTTGTGGTGATAATAAAAATGGAGTCACAAACACTCAAGCTAGCCACAGCTACAAAATCCATCTTCAAAATAAAAGCTTTGTTTGGTGTTTGCAACATGCTGTTGGTGCGTGACATGTGTTGTTGACAGATCCTTTTTTTTTCTGGCTCGCCCATAGTCCCAAGGAAGAAATGAAAGCTGGCAGTGCTAACTTTTCACAACCATCGGAGATGCTTTACAGTAGTCGCTTCCCAAGTATCGCCTCTTTCTTTCTACTCTATGTGCATGTGAAATTCAGAGAGACTTGCTGACAGTTTTTTATTTTTTTTATTTTTTTTTTTTTTACATTATTACAATATTGTTTTGGTTTTAATTGTCTTGAGGCGAAAACCGAAAATGGCAATTTGGTGCATCTCTAATGAAAATGCATTACATGCAGTAGACACAAAACAAAATACTTTTTACTGGGCTGGCACCTGGCAGTGAATATGAATTAATGGTATTATAGCTATTTCATTGGGATTGATAGGAGTTACAATAAATTGTAACTCAAGGTCTGACTTGTACTATTGTTGCATAGTTTTTTTAATTTTTCTCTTAATATAAGTGTGAAATAAATGACCATCTTCAAACGTGCTATTTTGTTGCTTTTAAGTTGTCAGCATCTTTAGAAATCAGACATTGCAATGTACCTGTTTTAAGCTCAGGGTTGTTCAACAGATGGAATTTGAAGTCCGCTTGGATGTCTAGAGTGATTTGACCACAATGCAGGACAGTCGGCGTCGCTACGCTGGCGAGGACGGAACCGACCCGTCTCGGGGCGTAATGGAGCATGACATTACACTTGACACGGCCAGAGTTCAGCAGAGGTGCCAGCCTGGTCACGGCAGTCACGGCGAGTCTGGCTGTGTTGAAATCATTGGGGCCGCCCGCGTCGTGCCACTTGCTTCTTTTGGCTGCCGGCTCCGTGAAGGTGGCGGCCGAGGAGGAGGAGGTAGAGGAGGATGAGGGGCTGAGAGCGGGGAGCCAAAAAGCATGGCTTTGGGTTCGGATGACTGCGGGCGCGGAGCCGTGGCCCGCCTCTGTCAAGATGGATAAGCTCGTAGCCGCTGCTGGTCTGGAAGCAAAATAGCACAACGCTCAGGACGCCTGACATCATATCGGGACAGTGGCGCACATGTGCGTGTAGAAATACAAGTAGGTGATTAACAACAACATTCCAGATGGCGAGAATACATCAAAATTCGCAACGACTCCTGAGGCAATAGTTTTTCTGTACATGTGCTAGAACAGGTGGCGGGTGGTGTCAGATTGCTCCCACAAAAGGAGGATGCCAGTTTATTTCAGAAAGGGGGGGTTGCCGTGGCAACCACCTGCATTCGGTTCAAATTTACATAAAACTACGGGCAATCAACAAGTACGAATTATTCTCTATGTCCTGCTTGTTTACGCTTTGCACATTTTTACATGTATAGTGCGGCCTTGTGTAATGCGGTGGTTCACAAATGGGGGTGCGCAAAGGCACTTCAGGGAGCATGTGACACGTTAACAGCTTTTGCATGTATCAATACATCTAATGTTAGGGTATTTAAAGCCGGGACAGAAACATTAGTTTTCTTTTCAAATTGAGAGCAAATTAACCGGCACATTCTTGCTGACTCAATCACCTAATGTAATTACTTGAGTACTTACTTAATTTAGTACCGGCTATTTCAAAGATCAAATATAAATATCAATATATAACGCATATTTCTTCATTACCTTAAAAATCTGCCATAAAATGTACAATTTTCACACCAATGTGTATTAAAAAAAAAAGCAATTTAAGATAACCAAACTATTCCAAATTCTAACAACAATCTACATATTAAATCTGTGACTACGACAATGAAATGAAGTTACACTGAGCCGTCGGCAGCAAGTATCACTCCCACGACCAATCGTCCGTCGACGACACGATGCCACAGCTTGTCAACGTGAGGCCCGCAGGGCACCGCGGGCACGACTCGCCGCTTGTCATCGGCGGCCTCGTCCTTCCACTCGTCATCACTCTCCCAAAGAGAGACGAGTCCTTCCTGGAAAGAAAGACGAAGATGACTTTCGACAAGTGTGTGACAGTCCTGGCGCTAATGGCGGCTTTGAGTTTGGCTGTCATCACAAGGCGTTTGGGCACAAACGCGGTGACCCTTGCATTTGAGCAAGAATCAACATTTGCTGCATTGTTGCTTTTTAGGACTTGACCGCAACCTAACACATTCAATATTAGATCATGTGATGGAGCGCAGATGGCTTCCCCCAAAAGTGTCGTTGCTAAGGCATGTGCTAGGGCACGGGTGTCAAACCTATGGCCCGCGGGCCTCATCCGGCCCACAGGATGATTTTGTGAAGCATTAAAAATTGAATAGGATGAAACCCATTAGTCCAATTGACAAAAATTCTTAATTACAAAAAAAAAAAGCCCAGATGAGCACTGCAATTTACAGACGGACACTTGAGGGAAGTAGCTAAACAGGCATTCTCATTAGCATTAGCATTTTGCTTCATTATGATACTGCTCAAGACAGGGAGAATCCTTCGATCGCCCCGAAGAGATGGACGAAAATTCGGTCATATTTATCTATTCTATAATACAGTGGTTCTTAATTGGGGTACTTGAAGGAAATCCAGGGGGTAGTGGAAAATCATGTAAATATCTTTATTGAGTTAATGTTTCAGGAAAATATACATTCATGAAACAAATTTTATGTTCAGTGGGGTATTCAATTTTATTATTTTTAAAACCCAGCTTCTCCCTCAAACTAGAATGGTTTAACCCAACTTGTCAATTGCCAGCTGTTAAGTTAATGATTTATTTATGTGAACAGATCTCTAATATGATCCCAACTGAGGGCACTTTAAATTGAATGTTTATTCATAAATATTTCATTTCGGGAACAGGTCTAACACTTGACGTGGATTATGTTTTGTGGACAAATATTTATTAATGATTAAGCTAATGATTTATTTTTGTGAATGGGTCTCTATTGTAATGCCAAAAGATGACACTTAATGTTTTGTATTTTTTTGTGGACAAATAGTCATAATTGTTCATTTTTGAGAACAGGTCTGACACTTTATGTTGATTATATTTTGTGGAGAAATATTTATTAATAATTCTTCCTTTTTTGATAACAGATCTATGATCCAAAAGAGGACACTTTATGTTGATCATTTTTTTTGTATACCAATAAAAATGATGTGGGTTCTAAAGTTGAATAAATCAAACACTAATGGCAAGTTTTAAGTCTGGTTAAGGGGTACTTGGCTGAAAAAAAAATTCACAGTGAGTACATCACTGAAAAAAGGCTGAGAACCATTGCTACAATAGATAGAAAACAACTCAAAAAAATACTAGCTTTGCATTTTATTTCCACGTAGTTTATCCATGTATTCCCAGCTGGGTAGTACCTGCTCAGGTTGTGTGAAATTTGGCTCTCGATGGTGAAGCACATCGGTGAGCGCTCGCACCGACTGCTGCACGACTCTATCCTTCACTCTCACTTCTCCTTGAAGCTCTTGCAACTCGCTCAGTCCTTTCTGGGACACAGACGACAGTCACGAGGGGCAGAGGAAGTCAAAAGACATGGGTTCAAAATGGAAAAGGAAATGAAAAAAGGAAAATGTGATGTTGTGATGCAATTTAGTAAGGTTATCATGTGCTACCTGCAGTCTGGATTCCAAAGCTTGAATTGTGAGGATTTGGTTCTCTAGTGGGGGAGAGATCTTGGCTTTTGTGTCACTGTGCTCGCCATGCTAAAATTGCAACATGATTGAAATTTAAGATTAGGTGATTACGATCTTTTTTTCCCCAAACATGTGATTTTGCTTACGTGGTCTTCATTAATATCAAGGTTTTCATTCTAAGAGCATTCCCATTAAATTTGTTGTCTAACAGGGCTGAGACGAGTCAGAGTAATCCGAGTTCCACGGTTTAAAAAGAAAAATGCTCAAGGTAATTTTTTTCTCACCCCAATTACCTGTTTAACAACAATTATTAATAATTACTGGAAATGTTGTGAGAAGGACAACTTCAAAACAAACAATTCAAAAAGTACACAATCTCCTTAAAGACATTTTGTCATTTGAGTAGTTTTTTGTTGTTGTTTTTTTTTTCCTTACAGAAAAGGAGATCCCACAGAGGTCAGTGATGATGAAATTTTCCAGCGGCTGCCTCGATACACAGTCATCCTTAAAAAGCAACAATATCTGCTCTGTACCGCATCCAAGATAATCGTCTACATGCACAGAGACCACGTTTGACCACTCGGCTGCTATCTGCAAAAAACAAAAAAACAAAACAAACAACTGTATTAATAATAAGTGAAAGACTGGAATCTAATAGACGTTTTCAGAGTCACTGATTTTGTGAATGTAAACTGTATTCTACAAATCTGAGTACAAGATGGACAATGCAATTGAATTTTCCAGAGCACATGTCTTCATTAGGTTTGCGAGTGAGCTCTTAAATTAACAAAACATGCATGTTTTTGGAATCTAGTAGTAAACAAAGTAGATTGTTGGGTTCAGGTGGTAGAGTGGTTGTCTCCCAACCTGAAGTTTGTAGGTTTGATCCAGACGTTTTTCGTGAACATGTCAAAAATATCCTTGAGCAAGACACGGAAACCTAGCAGTAAGTCCTTCCTGAATGCAGCAGTATTTTAGCATGTGTGCAGAGTGTACCCAACCTCTTGCCTGGATTGGGATAGGCTCCAGCTCACTAGACAACCCAATTTGGATAAGCAGTATAGAAAACACATAAAAGTGCATCACCACCACATGAGAAATTTTGAAGGCCTGGCATGCTGCTCATACATACTTGAAAAGTATCTTTCCACACCGCACACACGTGGCCCCGGTCGAAAGATACGACAAAGATGACTCCATTTCTTCCAGTTTGGACCACCTGTATGTCTTCAGGTGTTTCGAACGGGAGGGTGCATGTGTCTTCCACCACGCCGTCCTCCAGATAAACCAGTTGCTGATTGGCAGTGGCTGCAACCACAGTGCACCTCAGCACGTCGTCTGCTTGGTGGGCTGAGAGCACAGTGATGCACTTGGTGATGCAAATATAAGATGGAGGTAAAATCACAGTGCCGTCCAAGGTGTGACCGGTCCCAAGCAGATAGGCCACTGTCTGCTGAGTGGAGCGATGTTGTTGTTGTCCCAGTATGAACACCTGTCTCTTATGCAGAGGGAGCTCACCGACAAGGCAGTGGGAGAGTTGCAGGGGCACCCGTTTGACCCCAGAACCACTTGAGGCATGAAACACAGAATCGGCATGTGTCCACAGCACGGTGGGCCCCTGGAGGATGAAAAAATCCCCAATCGGCTGATGAGGGAGTGAGAATTCAATGCATGGCTCCAACTGTTTTGCGCCACTCAGTGTAAAAAGTTTATACAGAAAAAAGTCTGCATTTTTTTGCTTTTTTCCCACAAGGACACAAGGCGCGGTGATCCTCTTCTGGACGCACAAGACGCTTTTGGACTTTATGAAGGAGACCACGCGTGTTGCGCTTTTGTGGTTAATGACAGCCGCTCCCTGTGATGTTTGCACAAAAACCTCTTGCTCCGGTTGGAAAGAAAAATCACGGAACGTCAAATCGCTTGTCACTCGATTTTCACTTAAGGCGTGATTAAATGCGATTATCTTACCACAGAACGAGAGTTGCATCGAAGTCGAAACAACTTCCTTCGTGCTGCTTTTAAACGACATGGCGTATTTCCGAAGTGATTAACACTGAATTTTTCGTGCAATCTTGTGTATGCGATTTTAAACGCGTTTAATCGACATGTCACTTGAAAGCGCGCGCCAACCCGGAAGTGTCGTTCACGTCATGCGCAATGCATTGTGGGAGTTTCGTTTTGTAAACAGTGGTGCGTTCGCGGGTCGTAAGCTAACCGGTTTAGCCCCAGTGGCTAAAACGCACGGGCCACGTAAGCGATCAATTCCACGACTTTTTTAAATGTTCGCTTTTTATCTCGAACACAATCGCATACTCCTTACTTCCTTTATTCCGTCACAAAACAACAACAAAGCGAAGAGGAGGGGCCAACGAGGCTGAGCCAAAATGGCTTCGACGGAGAGTCAGTTACCCACTTTACAGTGATTCACACTAAGTGCAGCTAGGTTAGCGAACGAGCTAACTTCAGAAGGGAAGGAAACGCTTTCGGTGACAGTTGAACATGGCAGAAGTTGAACAACAAGGGGATCAGGTATTCTGAATTTGAACTGAGAAATCGGACTGCAATTTCCGATGTTGTTTGTGTGTAAACCTACGTCAACTCTCATGTGACAGGGCATTGAGGAGAAAATTGAGCAGACTAGAGAGAGATTCAAGAATGAATTCCTTAAAGGTAAGACAGTGATGGCGTACCGAGTTGTCATTTGCATCGCGGCTTTCACTTGATGCTACACTTGTCCACATCCAGTTTTTCATCTGAAATGATTGGTACTCATGTGCTGTGCATGAACCCATGACAAAACACCAGGGTGATATCATCATGACTTTACTAAGGGTCCAGATAAGCTTCAGATATCCGGCTAAACGCCCTTAAAATTTTCCATTCACATTTTTACTCTCCTCAGTGCATTTCTTACAATTTTAAACACAAATGAAATCTGTGAGGACCGCAACAAAAAGTTTATTTAACCACCACATGCCCATAATAAATTCTGAGACACTAACCTGAAATTGCCCTGCATTGTTCCCATAAATTTGTGCTTTGTATGCCAGATCACAGAAAAGGCTGTGTGGTTATCTATTTCTATTTAAATGTCAGATTCATCAGACAAATATGACCAAAGGGATGTGGACAAACTGCTGAAGGACAACTCCATGGTGTCAGGTTACCTGATGTGGCGACTCTACGTGGTGGACGACGCATTGAAAATGATAGATGAGAGTTTCCAATGGAGGAAAGAGTATGGCGTAAACGGTGAGTGGAGGGGGGCACATCATCGCTATCTCTGTATTCCTTTAATGACAGCCAATTTTGATGAGAACCTGGCTGCCATTTTTGAGCCATCTGACTGACCATAGTTACTGTGTTTGCTTTCCCTGCTTAATGAGTATACCAGAGCTGCCAACATTATCTTTTTCCACCCAATATCATATCAAAATAATTGGTTCACGTTTGTTGACCATAATGGCATTCCTCAATAAGGTTCCTAGTGATGTCTATTCACGTCAATACCACTCATCACGTTAATAATCCCTGTCCCCCAAAAACCTTTGGTAATAACATAGCACATACACTCGATTAGGGTTTTAATTACAGCGTAAATGCCATGTCACAGTGGCTTGATCTTTATTTTTCAGCGCAGCAGCTGATATCACTAAGTGCTCTAGTTCAACTCTGCACATCAATGGGACTGTTTACGTCGCCTCAGTCGGTAGTTGTCAGATCAGCGCTTTTCTCGCTGCTTCTCGGGGATGAGCCCATAGGCACAAGCGTGGCATTGTGCTTTAGGCCGCCTCTAACAACAAAACTCACTGTTGAAATATCCTGAGGGGTTTCTTTGCACTGGGGAAGTCTTGAAGCAAGCAAATGAAATTTGTCAGACAGTTGTGTTAAGGGATTGTGATTACAAGCTCAGTGTCACAAAGGCGGCATATAATTCGGGAATGAGTGCTATTTCCCGCTGAAATCAAACACCGGTTCTTTGTGGTCGCAATAAAGACATCTTGTCTGACTTGTTTCAGTTTTCCTTTCCAGCTTGAGTTTACACACCCCTTGAAAAAAATCAAGGAATGACAAGCAGTGGATTCAAACTGATGAGACCAACGTGTCGAGCATTCTTTAAACAATCCACATTTGAACAGTAGTCGTCTTACAAGCTTGTTTTTCTCTTCAGATCTCTCGGAAAGTTCCATTCCCAAGTGGATGTTTGAGACCGGGGCGGTGTTCCTCCATGGATTTGACAAAGAAGGCAACAAGCTGTGTATGTGTGACACTTGAGCTCGTCTCCTTTCACCCATTTGTTGGAATAACAAAAAGAGATTCGAGTACATACGAATGACTGACTACAATGCCCTGCATACTTTTTCTCAGTCTGGTTTAAGGTGAAGCTGCATGTCAAGGATGCAAAGACGATCATCGACAAAAAAAAGTATGTGGCTTTCTGGCTGGAGCGAAATGTCAAGAAAGAGCCTGGGATGCCCTTGACTGTCATTTTTGACATGTCGGAGTCCGGCCTGTCAAATATAGTAAGTTTTTTTCTGTTTAGGTTTTATTAAGATTGTGGGGAACAGGATCAAGTCAGTAAAACGCTGTAAAGTCTTCATTTTATGCGCACACTCTACTCGCAGGGTCTGACGCTTTTGAGTGGTTTTACTCTTTGGAGATTAAAATAACCTTTAAATCCCGTGGGCCAATTCAAGGGGGCTTTCTAATCCACGAACGCACAGTGTCACAGACGTGAGCTCCCTCACGCAGCCGACAAACGAGTTTTCGGGCCGAAACCAGCCAGATGCATAGAAAGAGAAACAGAAGAAGCAGCTAGACAGCGTGAATACAAAATGAGGAGTTTAGAAAATCCGATCGGAAAGCGGCGCCTCGGTGGGAGCCGGAGCGGCGCTGTTCGGTATGATCTCGTTAAGACCCTGGAGCGCGTAGGCTGCATAGCAATGAGGACCCCTGCCAATTACGGAGCCCAGTCAGGGCGCAGGGCTAGCTTCTATTGATAAATCTGTTGCTGTGATGATTGCAGTCAACGTGAAACGCTACGCTGAACATGCATCACAGGCTCCTTCGGGCTGGCCGCCAAGTCGATTATTCCGCCAATTATTTTTGTAATTAATTGAGTGCATGTGGTCTTTACAAAGTGAGAAGATGAGGGGAAAACGTCTATCTCCAAAAATGTCTCATTCAATCCCAAAAACGTTATTTTTACCTATCTTTAAAGAGTCCAGGTATTTAATCCCATGTTTATGTTCAATTAATTCATGCATTTGTTCATTTTGGTTGTCTGGGGTAAAAGAGTATCAGGAAATAGCTGGCGCTGCATGTTTTGGATCACATTGGACGAGAAATACAGTGATGACTAAAGTGTCTCTTTGTTACAGGACATGGACTTTGTAAAGTATGTCGTAAATTGCTTCAAAGTATATTATCCCAAATTGCTCTGTAAGTAAAACAAAACATTTTTGCAGTCTTATGCCTTTTTTTTTTTTGCATTTAACTAAGATTGAATAATTATGTGATTTCAGCAAAGATGATTATTGTGGAGATGCCTTGGATCATGAACGGTGAGCGAGTCAGCACCGCCGTCTCAGTGACATTCAGATCTTGACATTCCCGGCCTGAAACTCACTTTTGCCTCTCTCTCTCTCTCTCGCGCTTATGTAGCCGCGTGGAAAATCGTGAAGACGTGGCTGGGTCCAGAGGCCATCAGCAAGCTTAAATTCGCATCCCGGTCGGAACTCCAGTCGTACATCGATCCGGAGTACCTACCGCCACACATGGGTGGAATGGTAAGATGTAGTTCATATCAATGGAAATTTAATCTTATAAGCTCACATTGTTTTAAACAACTTAGAAAGCTGATTATTTATCGCTGTATTTTGTGTAAATTGCCACTTGCATTTCTCATTTTGGTTTTATTGAGTTAGCTGTCGAAATTCATCTTTGAAGTAATGGAGGGGGTTTGTGAATAATTTAAGCAAAGCAATAACTTCATAAGCATACTGTCTCTATTCAGACACCTGCACAATGGCTATTGATGGCTTTAATTTTCATACTACCCTAGTTGGATTACATGAATAGCTGCAGTTTTTCTATTGACATCCCAACTCATCAACATTGTGTTCAATCAAGTGGAGGAACATGTCATTCAGATTATTGCATTATGCTCCCACGTGGACTTGTGGCACAGCTCTTGAATATATTATAGGAATCAATTAATACGCCATTGATCGCGCGTCTTCAAATCAACCTCACACATTGACACGAGCTCTCTGGGTCCATTCCAGGACCCGTTCAAGTACAGCTACCCTCCTCTCCCCGACGACGATTTCCAGACGCCAATAAGCGACAATGGGCCCATCATCAGCGAAGATGAGGTTGAGAGCAAGGAGATGGAGAGCAAGGAGATGGAGAGCAAAGAAAGCGAGCCGGACAGCAAAGATGTCCTGGAGTCCAGCTTAAACTCTGAAGTAGTTGCCAAGCCCAAAAAGGTATCTCCACTTTCTCTCCTCTACATTAGAGTTGCCCAACTGCAGGTGCAATGAGCTTTTTGCTTGTTATAATAACCATTAATGTATTACAATCTACTGGACTACAAATATTCCACATATGTCAAAATAAGTGGTTTCGCATGGCCGTTTGCTATGTAAATTTTAGCCCCTCCTCTTCATGTAAATATATGCACTGGCTTAACTGAAAATCTGGCCCCGGCCGGCAGTTCCCTAATTGTTTTCGAACGACAGTTCATTTGTGTTCCAGAGTGCCGGGTTTCGTTAAACTTAATCGGTGAGCCGTACAAAACAATCGCAACGGTTCAGGTTAAATCGGTGATCCGTACGGAACAATCGCTATGGTTCAGGCTGCTGTTGGAGGACGCGGACAAAAAGCAGGAGTAGCCATGTCGAGCGCCCTAACAACGTCATGTAACATGCCGCCAACGTGCTACTTAGACCAACTTCAAAATAAACACACTAAATAGTACATGAACGTCAATGCAATAACCAGGTTTTAATTTTAAGTTCTTCCTCAATCAGATTTTTTTCAGGCTAATGAAGAATAAAAGCCCACCAACGCATTAAACATTAATTATATTAACATTAATAATAATACTTGTTGGTATTGTCTTTTTAATGTTGCATGGAATAAACCTGCAAATAAATGATTTAATATTCTCCACAAAATTCGAACATTTCTTCTCAAATTAGTTCAATGATTTACAAAATCGCTCTGCACAAAAACTAACTAAATAAGCCTTGTAATATTATTAATACTTTACAGTAAACCTCTTTACAATTAGCTGTTACTGATGTAATATTAGTTTCCTTTGTTTCTGATAGTAAAAGTGCACGGTCCTTCACACAGTTAATGATTCCAAAGATGCTAGACAGTCCTCTCTAACATATTCAAAGGGTGAATCCAGGATTACGGCGTGTAATCAGACTCGCGCTCTCTGTGGACCTGACTGTAATATCCCGATTTGGAAGATCTTACTCATGAAGGTGACTTTCAATGTCTTTGATTGCATAGATGTCAAAGCTTCTCTCTTGTCTCACATGTTTGTGCGGGCCAGTCAAGTCTGCTGGTACTGAATGGCTGTCGCTAGAACAATGTTGACTGAACCCGCTGGCTTTCCATTTTCTGTCCACCTCCTCCTTACTCCCACCGTTGTTGCAGTTTGGACTTCAGCCTCAGCTCACTTTTGACATTCTACTCTATCCACACGTAAAGGTCCAACCAGCGCTTTCAGAATCTATTTGGTTTCTCTTGCAGCTCGCTGGGTGCCAAATAAGCCTCCGTGAAATCGATGTTGAAAGTTCATCACTATCAGACAGCCGTTTGATGTTGCATTTGCCCCGGGGTTATCGAATGCGTCTTAGTGTTGATGGCCGCGTCCACTTGGGTTTGACCCACATTTGTACAAGCCTACAATCGAGCCAATTTCTGTTGGCCGACAACACCACGTAGGTAGGAAACCGAAAACATCAAATCCCACAAACTTTGAATTCCAGATAAACAAGAGAAGGCATTGTAGTCAGTACGCATTGATCATGCACAACAGATTGTTATGCAAAGAGATACGGTGATGAGTAGTTATTAGCCTTGTGTAAAAGTATGCTTTATTTGCGTTGTAAAAAGTGAAATTTGATTCTTGCTTGCACCAGAACGATTTGGTTGTTTCGATTAGCCCACACCCATAAGACCATCTGCATTCAAAACCATGAACTTTCTGAGTAACGTGGTCTTACAACCATACAGTGAATTTCAGCTTTTCCCATCGTCAAATGTAGTTGTGCGAGAAGAGACCAAAACACAAGCAAGACTGAGATGTCAACACCCAAGGTTTTGAGAGCTTGAGATAAATCTGGACGTGGCAAACCCAAGACCGAGGGCTTCTGACCAACATTAATACCAACATTTTGAGGCATTGAAAGAGTTCAGATCAAGACCTTTGAACTGCCAAGACCAAGGTTTTTAGTACTCAAGACTAGTGTTAAGACTGACCTTGAGATGTTTAGTAGACTGTGTGAAGACCAAGGCTTTGAGGCGTCAGATCAAGTCAAGACTTTGACATTGTTTTGAGAGTTGAAACCGTTTTAAGACTGAGGAATAGAGACCAAGGGAGGAATACTACTTTGAAGCTACTAGATGGAGTTAAGACCAAGACTTTGAGGGGTCACAAGTGGTTGTGGAAGAAGGGCCTAAGACACAACCATGACTGAGATGTCACCACCAAGATTTTGAGTGTTGAGATGAAGTTTGGACAAAGAATTTGAGACTTTGAGACAATTAAAACCCAACATTTTGAGGGGCTGAGATCAAGTCGAAACAGATTTTGAGGTGCCAAGTCCAAGTCGCCAGACCAGGATTTTCAAGTCTTGAGGAAAACCTAAGAGAAATCCTCAAGTGTTAAGACCCAACACCTTCATGTGAAGTCAAGACCAAGGTTTTGAGGGCTTCTGACCAAGTTAAAACCAACACGTTGAGGTACTGAGACAGAGTTAAGACCAAGACTAAAAGTGTCAAATGAGAGCCATAATTCAGACAAAGACTTTGTGACAGAAGATCAAAACTTTGAGGGACTCGGACCAAGCTGACACCATTTTTTTAGAGCTTTGAGACCAAGGTTTTGAGAGTTACACCCAAGACTGTGAAAAATCGAAGCCAAACTGGGGAGACAACTTTTCGATAGAACCACGAGCAACATTTTGAGGGGTTGTTGAGATGAGACCAAGCCAAGATCCAAGAACTTGAGACAGTCAAGGCTAAGACCTAGCAATTC
Organism: Hippichthys cyanospilos; assembly: GCF_059441005.1. Classification (NCBI taxonomy): domain Eukaryota; kingdom Metazoa; phylum Chordata; class Actinopteri; order Syngnathiformes; family Syngnathidae; genus Hippichthys; species Hippichthys cyanospilos. The sequence goes on along the minus strand of NC_142373.1, from coordinate 16,538,007 downwards.
GCCGGCGTTTCTTTGCGTCCTTCCTATTCAAATTAATTCACCGTAGCACAGAGGAAGTTTCACAATCCTCCATTGGTAAATATATGGCAAGCAGAAGTAAGAAGGAAAAAGATTTTCCTGCGGCCTTTATCTGCTGTCTTATACCAACCTGTCTGAAGGAGCTCTCGCCTACCATCTGTTCCTCTTCAAGACAAGATCGTGTGGGATCCCGACAGCGCGGTACGTGATGACTTAGAAGCTAATTGCCTCTCTTCTTTTTTTTGAAACAAGGGCAAGGGCTGGAGGTGGTGATGCAGCATAGGATCGCTGCACCCACACACGGCGTTCACACTGCGGAAGATTTCTGCAGACTGCCAAGGCAGGCGTCTCACGCGTGAGCCCCTTTGACTCCCATCTTGGATGCCGCATTTCTATTTGACAATCGACATTTCAGCCTTCCGACATTTCAACGAACCGTCGACATTTCCGTTTTTATTTTTCATGAAGAGATGAAGGCTACGTGGTTGTTAGCCTGTTATTTTTTGCACGATTGCCAAGAAGCACTCATGTCACACCCCAAGCGTCACTCCAACCAAATATCGGATAGGATGTTCACCCTCAAATGTCCCTTAAAAGTACTAAATGAGTTACTGTTTTAAAAAAGTAGACCAAGTCAAAAGTGTGGAGCACTAAATTCAACCCACGTGCCTTTGAGGCAAAATCCTCTGGGCCTCTTCCCCAACACTATGATGAGCGCTTAATCATGTTCTGATTCACGCCTTATCTCATCGAAATGTACTGTCCAATCACATTAGCAGCATTTCTCTCCGTTGATTTTTTTTTTTTTTTTTTCATAACCATTGAGCATTTCAAGCAATCTTGTAAATCATTTCCGGTTTTTATAATTGCTTTTATGATTATGATGTTTCTTTTCATGATTGGTAATCTTATTTGTATGGCTTTTACAAATATAGCAACACAAGTGCCTTTGATCATCAGAATACTAATGTGTTTTGATTTTAGTCCGTAAATTCGACCAACGCAGAGATGTGTTCCATCGAATCGACTATTTTTAATTCCTCATGTAATGCCGTTGTCAAGTTTGCACTTTAAATGACAATGATGAATAAATGGAGTTTTTTCTTAGCAGCTGGTTATCTCAATGTCTTCATTACTGCGTAATGGTCTCAAACTGGCATGTTGCGCCAATCACACACACACTTCCCCTGTGAGTCACTCACATTCCCATCACGTGCAAAGCCCTCTCACCTTTGCTTCCCCATCCCGACCACGTGAACGTAACAAACACTCCCCTGGCCCCCCCGTGATCAACCAACCCCCATTTCACATCTGCTTTCTCTCACTGTCACTTTATGCAAACATCTTCAAAATCAACATCCTGTCACGTCCTTGCGGTGGAAAGATTTAGGTCAAAGGTTGTCCGAGTGGTGCAATTTTTGCCTTTTGGTCATTTCTATTCCAAGTCACAAGTTTGAGGTTTTATCTTAGTTCTGCCTCCTTCAATGGACACACTGTTTGTTGATCTATGCTTGTCAAATGAGAACAAATGTCAGGGGTCCTCAAGGGGGTTTCCAAGAAAGTATCACTGACGCAATTATTAACCTTCAGTATCTGATAGGTCCACCGTATGTGGAGGCCAAAGGTCGAACGACGCGCTTGGTTGTTGCCGCTCTGTCTTTTTATTTAATTAAGTCCATTTTCCTTGCAGGTGAATTTCCTGGAGGACAGCGATAAGATAGACAGCCGTATCAAGGGCGCCAGGAAACCCGTGACCACCTTTAAAGGCACCCTTTTGGACATCAGGTACATCGCAGCCCTCGGCTGAATTAGCAATCGCCTTTCGCTTACCAATTAACCATCAAATCCATTGGAATCAGAGTATTTTGCCGAAAAACACGACAAATAAAAAATCAAATTCTGACTTGGTGACTTGGCCGCAAATGGTTGGTTGGGGACCTCTGCTCCACAGGGTGCTAATGGAAACATTTTTAGTGCATCATCACTTGGCAATGCATTAAAGTAGCAATGTCAATCTTCGGGATCTCCGATCCTCCAGGACCTCTCGCTCTACACTAGCCAATGACAGCACCCAGGGTGGTTTTCTGCTTTTTGTAAACTTTTCTATCCATCCATTCTGCCCTATGTTGCGCTGTCGAAATAGCGCAAAGAGATTTTCCAGTCAAGCGCCCAAGTTTGCAAACTCCCCTTGTTCAGACACGGCATAAGAAGCCAACAGCAATATAAAGACCTTGATACACTATCCAGGCCGACTTCCTCGACTGATTACCTAACATTTTAATACAATGCTCATCAGTCAGCTAAAACATAAACACTTTCTCCCAGACGAAAATATTCTACGATGCATTTGAGTGGGATGGGTTAATTCTGATTCAGTGTTCAGCATACATTTCTAACCTCAAACGTTACCGTAAAGTATTTTCCCATAATGTCTCTCCTACACTAATTACTAGGTGTGTCTTTCACGTCAACAAATATGTAGACTCATCTCAAGCAAAGCAATTATTAGTCTCTATCACTGGATAGCTGCTATGACCTTCACTTTGAGCGGTAATAGCGCCATATGTCGCTGTAAACATCTTGACCACAATACTGCCAGCATAGCTTAAGCGGCATCTGTGAAACGTTACCTCAGTATTCCATGAGACACTACTGCTGTTAGTCTGCACGATCCATTCCATATTTTAACACTGACCTGAAAAGAAATTGGGCTTGGAAGACAAATCTAGAGTGACAGAAGATTTGTGTAGAAAACTCGTAAGTGAATTAACTGCTCTATGGGAGCCATAAATGACTCAATCTGTTGCTGTTCGAGTGAACCCAATGAAGCAAGACACTTGCAAATGTAAACTTTCACACTGACGCTGCTTCTTGCAACCAGAACATTCAATGCTGTCTGCATTAAAAGGCGTGTCAGACAGTCACCATTTCAACACGGCAGTTAAAAGAAGTGACTGATATGACCTCAAAAGGTGGAATAAGGCGTCAAAGAAAAGCAGACAAAAGGTAAATATAAAAGAGAAGCTTCCTTAACCTTTATTAATGCTATTTCCCCTCTGCTCTAACATAAAGAAACTCCCCTGATTGCTGATTAGGACTTAAACACACCTCCTGTAATCCCTTCATTAGTCCATGGAGTTCCATTTTCACTTCACAATACAAAAGTCTAGGAAATGGTTCAATAAAATCACATGCAGCAGCTTAACAGTGCATATAAGCATTCTGGGAAATCTCTCTCCAGCATAGCATCAAAACATGAAAATAACCATCTCGCCGCCCTCGAGCTCCTGCACTTCCTGCCAGTTAAAGGAAGACACTGCAATAGTATATTCAAGACAAGCTACATGCACAATTCAAAAAAAGAAAAAAATGGTGCACATATTGACCAAAATGTTCTTTTTACATAATGTCGCCGAGCCATTATTGACCTTTTCGTACCTTTATAGCGCAATTGATCCAGTTGCACGTGGGGGCGGGAATTAAGGGCGCCGCCAATCAATTGTTCATTGAGTAGAAGGGAGTCGCCGCGGTTAATTATTAACAGAAATCAAGGAGAGGAGGCGGTCGCTCATTGATTCCCTTTCTAAAGCCCCAGCGCTCAATCAAATCTACGACGTGTTCTGCCTATTGCTCCTTGGTTAGGAGGTTTGAGCTACATGGTGCGCGGCGATATATGTGCGCAGTTTGCAGTTAAAGGCGTGGACCTACCAGCGGTGATTTATGACATTGCCAGCTAATTGGAGCATACTTGCTGAAAGGGAGTCTGAGCAAGGCTGATCTTTGAGATTAATATTCCACCTTTCGTACAAGCTGTACCTCATATGCACCCTAAATCTTCATTATTTAGTTTACCAAGAAGGGGTCCGACGATAAAGCCTTTTCACTTTAAGATAAGCTGTGGTGGCTCTATCTTTTGATTTCAAACAAAAGTTAACAATTATATTAGAGCTTGGGACGGGAAAGTCGACCAAGTCGGGTAATTTGACTAAAAATATCCGCTTTGAAGCGTCGCAAGGACCATGTTTGCACCACCACTTTTTTGCAAATAACAAAACAAAATACACAAAATATAACAAAACAAAATATTACACGTTTGGGATTATTTTGAAAATAAAAGATGAGTAACAAAAATAAAGTTGAAAAGACGCACTACAGCTGTACTTTGGAGGGAAATAAATCACACGCAAAGACTGTCTTGACACACGGCTCCATTGCTTGTCTTGGTGCACCACCTGGTGGCCTACATATGATTTAAAAAACAACCGCGCTGATTTAGTAAATAACAGATTTTTTTTCAGACAGTGTTTGCATGTGGCGCTTCCCAAAAGAAAGGAAAAAACTTCCTAAAAAGCTCTTGGATTGCATGATTCAAGAATATATCTTCTCACTACAAACTTGTTGACCTGAAATGTAATTGTTAGCATGCAAATGCTAACTGCAATTTGGTAAATAAAATTTCACATGTATAGAATGCCCTCACTTCAACTCACATTCTACATGAGTTTATTTTTATATATATACAGTATATATCCTTCATTTGGCCTGATGTCCAAAATATAGCGAATGTGATTTAAAGCAATACTTGACCATATTTATAACATTATTTACCTCCATTTCATGTTCGGAAAAGGTTTGATTGGCCAGCTGTTTTAATGTATTCTAAATCTATATAGTGTACATTTCCAATGCGCGTGGGCAAGATGTTTGCCAGTGCGTAGCTGCTTTAATGTAAGGACTGTGACAGCTCAAGGCTACAAATCAAACCAATAAACACATTTGAAATGAGCCTTAAATGCTACGATGTTTCTTAGCTTGTTGGTTTTTTAATTCGAGGCCGTGGGCTTCCCCATAGAGAGGCGGGCGGGTTGTTTTGATCGCCCGTTTCGCCCTAGCGTCGCTCAACTTTGAGATTCACTCTGAGTACCGGGGGCAAATAACACACACGGACTTGAAAAAGAAGAAAATATACGGCGGTTCCTTTCCATTAGTTGCACCACAACTGCCTTGACAAGAGGCATTGAATGTATTTGATATTTTTTTCCTCCCCCTGCAGAGTGCACTAAGTGTTTTATGGCTTTGTTTATGTGTTTATAAGATAATGACAGCGTGGGCGTCTTGTCACAGATTTTTCCAAATGAGCGCTTTCCTTTTTCCATCGGCTAACGGTGCGTAGTTCCTGTAAGGGCGTCGGCAGTGAATTGTTGCTGACGTTATTATAATGAGCTGTGTAAAATGAGTGGATATTTGAGAAGGGCAAAAACTTTCAAAGTAACTTTTAGTGCATATGCAGTGTATAGTTACCATATTTTCCAAACTATAAGGCGCACCTAACAGCCTTAATTTTTTTTGAAAAGCTGATGGTGCACCTTATAATCAGGTGCGCCTTATATGTGGATCGATATTGAGATTGGGATTGGTAGATGGGGAATAAGTAAGACTTACCTGTTTCTTTTGTGTGTTTACACTTGAACAAGGTTGGTCATATTGACATTGAGTTATTTAATGTTATTGAGAGTTTAGAGTTATTATTTGAGTTATTATTGTTATTACTTTGAGTATTACTATGTTGTCATTGAAAAAGTTTTAAAATATGTCATTAATTGTGGGTGCGCCTTATAATCCGGTGCGCCCTATAGATCGGAAAATACGGTAGTTTAAACCAGGGGCGTCCAAACCTTTTCTTCTGAGTGCCGCGTATAGAAAAACAGAAAGATACAAAGGCCACATTCATCTTTTTTTTTTTTACTTAAACATTTTTTTCCACTTCTTACGATCACACTTTAATCATTTTTTAGTAGCATATCATAATGTTATTTCTAATACATGCCGTAGGCCGCTAAAAATGATGCGGGCCACAAATGGCCCCCGTGCCGTGGTTTGGAAACCGCTGGTTTAACCTGTTAAGTGGACAACATTTGAAAATGTTGCTGAGTTGGTAAAATCACATTAAAAACAACAAATTAACTCATTCACTGTCAGCCCAGTTAAAACGGATCTTTGACGTACATTACCGTCAACGGCACTGAATGGGTGATGTAGAAAATGTAACATGAGGATGGAAGTGTTCCCTAGGCTTCAATTTCCCGTCACGAGTTACTGAAACTGAATTTGCACAGACATGCGTTTTGTTTTTGTTTAGTGGATTGGGGTCGTAAAGCAACGGTGCTGGCACAATATAAAAGCGCTAAATAGACTTTTTCATTTGTCAGCGTGAGCTGGATGAAACTTTCCTGAATGAGTCCAGCGTGGTTGCACAATGTATGATTTTCTCTGGCTTGCAGTCCTGCTGAAGAGCTCAGCTTTGGTTGTGGAGATACGGAGAAGAAAAGCCTCATTATCCTGAGCAATGTGACGAAAAACCCCTTGGCCTTTAAGGTGAGCACGAGCAGATTATCTAAATTGAAACGGATTACTGTAAACCCCCGTTTATCGCTGAGAATCGGTTCCCCAATCACCTGCAATACATGGAAATCCACAATATACGGAAACCACATGAGACGTGACAAATATATCATTTACGAGTATGAACACGAGTATGTCAAAGTGTTAGTACGTCTTATACACGGTCAAAAAGAAAATATCAGAATACGTCCTATATACAAGTGCGTCTTATATTTGGGGAATTTAGGTATAGTATTATTACCGTAACTTCTTGTTATTATAATTGGCCAATGTTTTCTCATTATTTCCCCTTTTGACCTTGTGAACTCAAACCATTTACAACAGTTGTATAAATATAATAACTAACCAGTGTCATTATTTATTACAAATAAATCCATACCATACCCTGAAGAAATTTGTTAATGAGGTAATTCTGTAGAACTGTCTTTTTTTTTTTTAAACCGAGCTGCCTAAATGGTGTCAAACAAATGGCTGGAGGGCTCGATTTGGCCCGCAAGGAAATGTAATCCGGCCCTCAGAATGATTTTGTGAAGCTTTTTTTGTATGTGAAATCCCTTTGTTGTAAAGGAGTTAACAGAATTAAGTGTTAAAAAAATGTAGTTGACGACAATTGACGTCAGTGGCACTCCTTAGTAAGTGTTGCATTGACGTTATTTCACGTCATTGGCGCTCAACGTGTTATTGTTGTATTGGAATGATACACTTTCATTTCTTGAGCGGTTACAGAGGGTTTTTCCTTATCTGATGGTTGGTTCTCGTTCTTCCGGACGTTCCTCTCCAGGTTCGGACCACGGCGCCGGAGAAGTACAGGGTGAAGCCAAGCAGCAGCATCTGCGAACCCGGCGCCTCAGTCGATATCGTGGTGTCTCTGCACGGAGGTGACTGTTCCAAGTTTAGCGCACTTTCCAAACGATCTCATGGGTCGCCTGACATTTATGTTCCCGGGAACTCGAGTCGGGCTTAAGCGAGGACAAGTCCCGCGACGCCGCGCATCATCGACGCGCCCTCGCGTTTGTTTGACCGACGGGCCAACGGGAGCGGAAAAAGACATCGGCCGCCTCTTAAGACCTTCGCTCTTCGCTTTCATTTTTCGCTCAGGGTCTCAGGCGTCCCCCCAGGATCGCTTCTTGGTGATGGCGGCCGAGATGGACAGCGTAGGAGCTCAAGAACTGGCGCAGTTCTGGAAAGAAGTACAAAAGACGAAAATCATGGAGCACAGGTAAAGTGTGAACTTCTGATCTTGGCTCCATGGAAAATGTAGTCTTGTTTGGGTATTTTGTTTATGTTCCTCTGTTCTCCTGCAGGTTGCGCTGCCATGTTCTGGAAAGCGTCAAACCAGCAGTGGACTCGCAAAGGGCAGCTGGAGACCTAGGAAGCAGCAAGGATGTCAACGCAGCGGTAAATACGCTTCCTTACAAATCTAATCCAGTTTGGGTTTTTTTTTTTTTTTTCAAACGTCCTGTTTTAGATCTTCCAAGGGCTGAGCGAAAATAAAATCTTGATTTTCTATCATTCTTGCCATTTTAACTGAAAATACGTCCCAGGCGTTGTGAGTTCATTACTATTTTTTTTTTGTATAATGTTTTCAAATTTTAGAGTAAAGGAGTGTCTCAAAATGGCTGCTACTAAAAGAGTTACCATATTTTCCACACTATAAGGCGCACCTAAAAGCCTTATTTTTTTGGAAAAAAAGCTGATGGTGCGCCTTATAATCGGGTGCGCCTTATATATGGATCAATATTGAGATTGGGTTTTGTAGATAGGGGAATGAAATGATCAAGTAAGCTTTACCTGTTTCTTTTGTGGGTTTACAGTTGAACAAGGTTGCTCATATTGACATTGAGTTATTATGCTATTGAGAGTTTGGAGTTATTATTTGAGTTATTGTTGTTTACTTTGAGTATTACTATATTGTGATTGCACTGGAGGAAAGGCTCCCTGATTTAAATCTTGCACTACATGTTATACCTTTCTGTTACGCCATTGAGAGTTATTATTTGAGTTATTGTTATTACTTTGAGTATTACTATATTGTGATTGAAAAAGTTTTAAAATATGTCATTAATTGAGGGTGCGCCTTATAATCCGGTGCGCCTTATATATGGAAAAGGTTTTAAAAATTGTAATTAATTGAGGGTGTGCCTTATGTATGGAAAAAGTTTAAAAATATGTCATTAATTGAGGGTGCGCCATAGAATCCAGTGCGCCTTATAGTGCGGAAAATACGGTAATTCAAAGTTTTCAAACATACCTTGTAAAACACCCGTTGAGCATTATACTTTAGCAAAATGTCACAATTTAGCTTATTTTCAAATCTTCGATTTTTAACAGACCAATTAATGGCATTCATTTGATTTACTGTCCAGCGCTAGATCTTAATCCCATAAGTATTTTTTTTGTTCCCTCCCTCCAGTTGATGCGATTGATGTCCTCCAACTCGCAGCTCGAGCAGAGCATCAACACGTGCATGTGGGTACAGAAGATTCTGCTTTGCTTGGTCCTGGTTTTACTGGTCCTCAACCTCTACTGCATCTGTCTGCTGACGACGGCCAAGCAACTATCTTGACCACCGCTCATGAATAAAAAAAAAAAAAAACCTCAGACCTTGCAGAGCCAAATCGAGGGGCGCGTTTTATGCTGCTCCTCCACCAAGAACAAAGACACTTTTAACAACCTTTCAAACATTTTTTTTTCCTTTGCAGCTAAAACAAATATTTATTGCAAAAAAATATGGTGGAAAGATTTATTTTCTTCAACATGTTGTATAATATTTTATATGATACTCTAAGGTAGATATAAAAATAAATAAGTAATTTTTGCAACGTTGCCAAAAGTCTTGCACTCATACTTTGATTAAAAAAAAAAAATGCAAGCTTGTGTGTGTGTATATATATATATATATATATATATATATATATATATATATATATATATATACACAAAAAAATGCTAGATATATACACAGTGTGTGTGTTATCGTTTTTTACATTATACATATATATATATACATATATACATACATATATATATACATATATATAGATACACAAAAAAATGCTAGATATATACACAGTTTGTGTGTGTTATATCGTTTTTTACATTATACATATACATTATATATATATATATATATATATATATATATATATATATATATATATATATATATACATATATATATACATATATACATACATATATACAAACATATATATAGATACACAAAAAAATGCTAGATATATACACAGTTTGTGTGTGTTATATCGTTTTTTACATTATACATATACATTATATATATATATATATATATATATATATATATATATATATATATATATATATATATATATATAAATGAAGGATTATGAAATCAAACTCATTCTTAAAACTAACCACATTGCGTTAAAATAAGGATGAAATCAAACTTATTTGTGTCCCTCCAACGATTTTGAATTCCCCATTGATGCCACTAGATGGTAGCAAAACAATTTGAAACTCCTCCCCCTCAGTTCAACACAGTTCCTTGCAAACCCAATGGCGCCAAAGTAACATTAGAAAACTTGCCTTCAAAATCGCAAAAGCAGCAGGAAATGTAAAAGTGAATTCAAATACCGGGCCAAACCGCCATCCGCATTCTGTTTTTAAAAAGCAAAAGCACATCCGATTGACCTTTGTGCATGTGTCACATTGAAAACACAGTGGAGTTGAGAGCTGCGGGAAAGCTTGGGCTCCCATTGCTTTTAATTAGCCAAAGTCAGCCCACAAGAAACACTCACGCAATTAGCGGCGAGCGCGCGGACGAGGATCCTCGCAGCTTCTCGGCAATCCGCCTTATCTGCTCCAAAAACGCAAAAGAAGGCCACGTGGGCAGCGGCCCTCCCAGTTCGCTAATCAACGCGTGTTGTTCAAACACACTCCACTGATGAGTGGAATGATTGCCGGCGATGATGAGCATGCACGGTAATGCCGTTGATTAGAACAATACAAGTGTGTGTTGGCGGGGGACTGCCTGCCTAACCCGACACCTACTTTGGACTTTCAATGCTTCGCATTGTTGGCAACTTTTTCTAATCAAGCTGAAAGGTTGGAAGGATCAGGATGAAATTCGGATGGTTCCGCTTAAGCTCAAAGGTTGGAATGGTCAGGATGAAATTCGGATGTTTCCGCTTGAGAAAATTGTTTTTCCGTGTAAGCGAAGTGTTTTTTTTTTTTTTTCGGCCATGTACAAATGTGATTTTCTTTAAGGGGGTTTCTTTGAAAACTGAAAAAATAGAACGTATAACAAATAGGAAAATGAAGCCTTATCAATCACTTGTGACAATTTTACTCCTCTAGATGGTGCTCTTGGCGCAAAAAGAAAGGCTAGTGCAATAAAAGAGTGCCATCTAGAGGAGCATAAAAAATATTCTTTTCATGAGCTCTCGTTTTTTTATTTTCTCATCACAAACATCTATAGTGAGTTTTTTTAAATTGTGTATATTATATATATATATATATATATATATATATATATATATATATATATATATATATATATATATATTATTTATTTTTGGAAGGGGGGGTTAAAAATGATTATAAATTATTATAAAAGTACCTGGGATTGAATGATTTGACTCTAATGAGAAACTGTAATGAGAAAACACTAATAAAGAACATAAAAACAATTTCAGCTATGATTAAAAAACAATTCAACTAATGTCTATATATACACACACACACATATAAATATATATGTATGTATACACACACACACACACACACACACACACACACAGTAAATATAATATAAGCCAATCCAGTTAATATTAAAAATAATTAAACTAACCTCTCCAATTCTACGAATGTTATATCAGTTTGGCCTGTGAATACGATTTAAAATATATTTAAATTTAAATATATTTCTAAATATATGCACGAAAAAGCACTTCTGGCTTAAATGTTGCTGTCAAAAATACGGGCTTGAAAGGCTCACGTAATGGCTGCTTAGGGACGCCCAAAAAAATATGTGGAGCATTAACAAGAGGAGATGAAAGTGTGGGAGAGAAGAATTTTAGCAGCTCATGAATAGTACATGTTGGAAACGCGGTCCACGTCGACCTTCACGTGCATTAGTATTTCCGTTGAACGGTCAAGTTTAGCTTCAAGGATAATGCGACTGCTCCCTCTGTTGGCAAAGAAGGGAAATGCAGCAACTTCCTTTTGGAAGGCTGCTTCTCTCAAAACTTCTCTTTAATATTCTTGTTATTCAGATTCATGGACTAGTATATGAAATAAATATTCAGGCTTGCCATAAAAGATAATTTTTGAGTCCAGTGGGCAAGTGGAGGTGCGTGACGGCCCGCAGCCTTTGTTTGCCCAAAGCGGTCCTGATGTGGAGGCGGCACAGCTGCTTCAGCTGCGGGACTCCTGAAGACGAGGGGTCACCCAAAATTCGGTACGAATTTAGCTCATTATCTCACACGGAGGAATTCGGGAAGGAATACCTGCGTTTTGGCGGAGCAGCAGCTCCACGGCGCTATCGGGGGCCGCCAGGTCCACTGGCCGCTTGCCCTCCGGGTTCCTCAGGGAGGGGTCCGCCCCGTGCTCCAACAGAACCGAGACCACTTCCGAACTGGACTCACGGGCGGCCACGTGCAGGGGGGACTCGCCGCAACTGACGGCGTTTACGCTCGCACCTTGGAGAAACAGAAATGTATTGATTGATTGATTGATTTAACCATCCGGGTGAAATTTCAGCTCCTCTTTCAATGCGTTTTCCTTGAAGCATTTTTGATGTAAAGATGACAGGATTGGGCAAAATGCCGCATAAGGGTTAATAAACATTTCAGTAAAAATGCTAACATTTTATTTTTCATCTGTAGTCCCGAGGACAGGGATGTCAAACATAGGGCCCGTGGGCTGGATTCGGCCCGCAAGGAGGGTTAATTCGGCCCTCAGAATGATTTTGTGAAGCGTTAACCCTTGCGTGGCATTTTGTCCAATGCTTTTTTTCTTTACATCAAAAGCATTGGAAGAAGACAACAGGGAGCTGAAATCTCACCCAACATGCACAACAAGCACAAACGCTTCCAGGAGTGTGCCATCCCTTGGCTAAAATACTGTGAGAATGATATGGAAGAAAATGACCCCAAATGGTCAAAACACTGCACATGGGGTTTAAAAAAAAAAAAAGAATAAGAGCAAGATCATTGGTCCGCTGTCCAGCTGTGATTCGTGTGGGTACAACAACATATTTGCAGCCACAGCGTCAATCGTCAATTTAGTGCAGTAGGTAGAAGAGGAAGATCCTAGATTTCACTAACATCTGGTAGGCTTTAACCGGGCATGTTACTGTTGTGTTGATGCAGTATTCTAACAGTTCTGTCAGTGTTATGTTGAAAATATGTTGGTGCTGCTTGTTTCTAAACATGCAGGTCTGTTCAATCTGCACTGAAGGCTGGTGCGGCCTATACATGATAAAAAAAAATTCTATTGAATTGTTATTCAAGTGGATGCTAGTGGATGCTAGCATGAATGTTTACCGAGTTGTATGAGTTTCCTCACAGCAGTCAGCTGCTGATTAGAGCAGGCAACATGGAGCGGGGTACCGGACCTATCCACGTTCTGATCCAAGTCGGCGCCGTGCCGCGCCAGAGACTCGATGCATTCTGGGTAACCTGTGGGAAAACGGCAGCAAAGAAACATTTCCGGGGTCCCCTACGTGCAAGCGTTACCTTTAGCTGCGGCCAGGTGTATCGGGGAGTTGGACGCGGCGCTCCCCACGGGCCTGGCGCCGTGCTGAAGCAGTAGCGACACGCAGGTCACGTGACCCCGGCCGCAGGCTTCCGACAGCGCAGTCCGTCCATCAAATGTCACGCCGTTTACCTTTTTATATCAAAGACTTTTCTTGAATCACTAAGAATGTTTCATGTTGGAACTTGGCCTGATAACAGGAAGTGGATTATATGATGTCATACTGACATGAGCCCCATGTTGCAGCAACAGCTTGGTGCAGGCTGCATGGCCCTGTGCACATGCTCCATGGAGGGGGGACACCTGGTCCAATGTGCACAGGTTGACATGTGCACCCTAGTCAAGGTCAAGGGTGAGGAGGAAGATGATAGCGTCAATAATGTCTGCTAGGCTTTCAATCAGCCATGTTACTGTTGTGTTGGTGCGCCATTCCAACAAAGTGTGTTTGTGGGTGTTATGTTGAAAATATGTTAGTGCTGCTCTTGTTTTTAAACGTGCACGTATGTTCACTCTGTGTTGGAGGCATGATGTTGCTGAAATTTCACCCAGGTGCTGTCAGCATGTCAAAGTTCAACATGGCACGATCACTTCCAGAAGTGTGCCATCCCTTGGCTAAAATACGGCCAGAATGTGGAAGAAAATGGTCCAAAAATGGTCAAAATACCACATTTGGGTTATCAAAGTCAGAAATTTGAAAAAAAATAAACCTAAAAATGCATTGTTCATTATTTTATGAGTTTATTGTATCTTCTGTGTAGGTGCTTTACTTTTGGAATTTAAGTTAAATCTACCATCTCAAAAAAAAACAACAAATCTCCATGCAATGCGTTGTTATACATTAGTGACCCTTGTTGATGTTTAAAAAAGTCAGGAGGCGTGAAACTAAACGATTTGAAATTTGAGTCACCTGAGAAATGAGCCTTTGCAATGCCAGCATGCGTCCGTTGAAGGCGGCATCGTGAATCGGAGTCCAGTCGGCTTCAACATCTGTGAAGACAATGCTGCAGATGTTGAACATCGCGTGCTTGCAAGCTCCTGTGTGTCACTCACCGCTCATCAGAGGATTGGACAAGAAAACACAAGCTCTGCTCTCTTCATGTCCTCCTGACATTTTTCTTTGTACGCTCTTCTTTTCAAAACACGCCTGGAAGACATCTGACTCCTGTTTGGGGTTCTCGTGCCGTGATGTCATTTCCTGTTCAGAAAAGCTGTTTGCACTACAGGAAGCAGGCGGCTTCAGGGGTGTGGGCGTGCCCCTGCCAATGAAGTTGCTGCAAATGTGAGGGAGGCCTGTCGGGCAGGTTGGACATTTTTGTTGACATTTGACACTAAAAAAAGTGAAGCGAAGATGGGAGGAGTCTGGAGGGCTCTAATAGTAGTGTTTTTTTTTTTTTAAACACCTGAGAATTTTTTTAAAAAGGCTGTTAGGCTCACATTGTTGGGAAAAATTTTTTACTTTAGGGTCAAAGTCAAGGAAAGTTTTCAAAAAAGAACAGAAAACATTGAACAAAATATGGGAAGGAAGTAAACACAAATAAATGCATACTTTTAAAACAATTACAATTCAACCCCATGAAAAATTAAGAATTTCCTGATAAAGTCCAAACAGTGCAAGAGAAATGTCTATTATATTACTTTTCATTATTTTATTTTTTCAAACAAAGTTTTATGTTTAGATTTTTTTAAGAAAATCCTCCAGAGTTAACATGAAAAAAAAATTGCTATATTAATAGGAAAATCCTATATTCTACAAAGTTTAAATTTAAATTTAAACTTTGTAGAATATAGGATTTTCCTATTAATATAGCAATTTTTTAATATTAAATTTGTATTAAAAAATTTGTATTAAAAAGTTTTTAAAAGTCATGTTCTATATATATATATATATATATATATATATATATATATATATATATATATATATATATATATATATACAGTATATATATATATATATATATATATATATATATATATATATATATATATATATATATATATATATATATATATATATATATATATATATATATATATATATATATATATATATATGCAGTGGCTCTTAGGCTCCATTCCACGCCATGATTTTGTGCATTATTTTAAGTTGTGTGTTGTTTTACTGATCTTGTAAGTTTGTTTAAAGTCTTTATATCTTATGGAGGCATTACTTTGCTAAAATTCTTTTGTAACTTTCCCATAGTCACCCCCCCTTTGACACGGCCCCGGGAGCACACTTTCTTTCATCCCTTCCAAAGACACTGAAGAATTTTGCCTCTAACAAACAACAAGCAAATAACGTAGCTACATTTGGCCTATTTTATAACAGAATGTCTTTTAAAGTTGGGGGGTGGGGGGTGGGGGGGGGGGGGAGTGAAGTATGCAATGTGCTGCTATCATACTTGTGGCGCAGCTGCGGGGGGATTAAATGAAAGCACATGATGTAGCCGCCATGTGATCAGCCGCAGAATTGGGCTAAGCGGACTCCTTTTCTTTCCTGCCCCCCGCTTTTTTTTTTTTCCTTTCCGAACTAGAGGCCGAGCCGGGACGGGCCGGCTTGGCTTTTGCGGACTCCCCGTCATGGCGTCACCGCGGCTGGAGACGTTCTGCTGCTCGAATCGGGACGCGGCCACCGAGCTGGTGGTCACCTTCCAGCCGCTCCTGTTCGGAGTGGTGACGGCGGCCAGCGCGGTCGTGAGCCTGGTTCTGGCCGTGTTGCAGATCCTTCCCAAGAGGAAAGGCTACAGGAGGCTCGGACAGTACCCGCTGCCCAGACCCGCGTCGTCATCGCGCATACTCTTCATCGTCAGCGTCTGCGACATTTTGGGATGCGCAGGTGACGCTTTAACCCCACATATGCGCATGCGCTAGCCATACATTTCGCTTGCGGCTTTTTAACCCTTTTCTTTCACTTTGTTGCTGCTTTTGGTTATCCGTGTTTGAACTTGGTCAATTTTTACTAACAGACTTCGTAGGAGCCCTCATCAGCTTGTGTTAGTTCTGCTTCGATGTACTCCCCCCTCCCTGATACAAAATAATAAATCATTGAAATTGAAACAACGCATACACACAGGTAGTTTTTCTATCACAGCGGGGACATGCGATTGACATAACCTCGCACCTAACCCAGGCGTGGGCAAACTAGGCCTGGGGGCCAAATGCAGCCCTGTTAACTCTTTCAGTACCAAACATAAATATTGTGCGCACACACACACACACACACACACACACACACACACACACACACACACACACACACACACACACCTTTATAATATTTTTGCGGTATGGCATTCTATTATTTCGCATTTCCGCACCTTTCCAGGGCAACAGAATATTGTGTGCTATGTCTATGAAAAAATGGGTGCTGCCATTGAAAGATTGACTTCCATTCTTCAGTTACACTTGCATGTAGGTCACAGCTGTGTTGTAAGTGTGGAAACACTGCCATCCATTGGTCACGGTTAGCACTACATCCTCAATTGGCTTCTTATATTGGAAAAGAATTAGTCGAGGGTGTCAGCTCTTCTCCGTAAAAAATGCCCTCAAAAGGTGATCTGCACTTGTGGGGTCCACCTAATCGGTCCCCACAAGTCCAAGATGTCCCCACGAAATGTAAAACCAAGGCTTTTTACCCAACCATTCAGCAATAAACAAGGGAACAAACCCACAAAAAGAGAGCAAAACCCAGGATTTGGACCACACCATGATGCAAAAACCAAGTGTACGCCAGCACACACACACACCTTTATAACATTTATAACATTTTTGCGGTATGGCATTCAATTATTTACATGTTTACATTTTTACAACAAACTGCCACATTTGCTCTTAAGGCAGAGGGATGATTCAAGTGGATGCATGGTGGCACAGTGTCTATCGAACCCTGGGAGAAATTTTGACCCAACTCTGGCATTTTGATGTTTTGGATGTGTGATAGCAAAGGAAAAGCATACAAAAAAAAACAGTAGGAGGTTAAAATATTGCATAGACGACTTTCATTGTGCCACGCTGTCTTCCCTTGTAAATGCTTCCAAACGGAAGGTCAAGAGATACACCGCATAGGTGCCCATGTCAGGCTCATTTACTGCCATTCATTCAAAATTGGAGATATTGTCAATTTTGGACATATGGAAAATTTGATGTTCAATCATGCATTTCTCCTTGATTTTTGCATTTCCCCTTTTCAACGGCAACTCGTGAACTGATTGCAATTGACATTTTTTTGTTGACACCCTCCGGGTGACGTTTGCGGAACTTATGACATTTACAAGGACGAATTTTCATGCTCGTAAAGCAGTTTGAGTGTACTTGACTACGTCTTACTGCAGAATAAGTCAAGGCAGCCGTGTGTTACCTCACCAGGCATGATTTTGAGATCTTCACTGTGGGTGGGTCTACCTGACACTGTGGAGCAGATTTCCCTGGCCAACAGCACCAACACATGGCCGGATGTCTTCTGCCTCAGCAGCGCCGTAAGTCGTCCTAAAAACAAAATCACAGTTGCTTTAAAGAATCTTGGTTGACACGCCGTTGTATGCTTGCAGATGTGGATCCAGTTGTTCTACAGCGCCTCCTTCTGGTGGACATTTTGTTACGCTGTTGATGTTTACCTGGTGGTCAAGACGTCTGCTGGAATCAGGTGAAGCATAGGCTCTTAATAAACGTGAAAAAACGTCCCTGGCATTGAATGAGTTAAGTAAAAAAAAAAAAGGTTGGCAGGATTCGATTCGAAGTGGGGGGGGGGGGCTAGGATGAGATGTTCAAGTTGTGCACGCCCACACCTCACATTGAAGCTCAGTCAGATCAATGTGACTGCATGCTGTTCATTAAAAAAAAAAAAAAAATATATATATATATATATATATATATATATATATATATATGTATCCTGCGGACCGAATGAAACTTCATTCAAGGCCAAATCTGGCCCACGAGCCGCAGATTTGACACACTGGCATTGTTTTACTTAAATGTTTACCTTTGTGTTGTATTTTGTCCAAGGATAGGACAAAATACCACACAAAGGTATTTCTTTACGTCAAAGACATTTCACATTGAACGAAAAAATTGAAAGAAAACACTAGGGAGCTGAAATTTCACCCAGACGGTGACAACATGGCGCGACCACTACCAGGAGTGTACCATCCCTTTGCTAAAATACTATGAGAATGGTGAGGAAGAAAATTAGCCCAAAATGGTCAAAATACTGCACTTTGGGAGTCACATATCTGCACAAATGCACTTTAGCTGTTCTTGGAGGATTTTCCTGACATTTCTCCGCAAAAGTTTTTGTTTCCACTTTCCACTCATATTTTATCCAGGTCTGCTTCATTGTCTTGTCAGTTTGCTTGGATTTAGTTCTCTGGTTTCTTGGTCTAGTTATCTCATGTCACTTCTTTGTTTTATATTTCCCTTCAGCTAGCTACCGCTTACATCTGCCCGCATTTGTCATTCACTTGTGGTTCATTTGCATGACGATCGGTTACGAAAAAGGGATGGAAGCCCCCTGGCCCGTAATGTTCCTTTGGCTGAACGTAATTCCTTGCTAAGCGTCGCAGGGAGTCATACTTGAAGTAGTTCAGAGGAGATTTACAATCAAACCCGGCCAAGGCGGCCAGAGGACAAAGAGCTGCGGCGCGTGTCTCATGACTCCTTCCCTTTCTCCCTCAGCACCATTATCCTGTACCACATGATCACATGGGGTCTGGCTTTGCTGCTGTGTATCGAAGGCGTGGCCATGCTTTACTACCCCTCCATTTCCAAGTAAGACAAAATCAACTTCTAAATGAGGAAAAAAAAAGTTTGACATTACATGTTCGTGCAAAAGGAAATGTCATCTGATTCATCGATAGAATGGTCATTAAAACTAAAGCCCTCTAAGTGTATACGTAAAATATATGCGTTTTGAAAATGTGCATTTTCAGTGTTTACATTTGCTATTTGTTTAGCTGTGAACAAGGCTTTCAGCACGCCATTCCTCACTACGTTACCACGTACGCGCCCATGCTGTTGGTCCTGGTGGCCAATCCCATCTTCTTCAACCGGACCACATCTGCAGGTCAGCCTTTTGGAATAAATCAGAAATATAATGCGCAAAAAAACAAAAAAAAACATGTTTTCTTTCCTCATTCAGTGACATCGTTGCTCAAAGGACGTCAAGGGATCTACACGGAAAACGAGCGGCGGCTAGCTAGCGCCATAAAAATTCGCTTCTTTAAAATTATGCTGGTCTTCTTTATTTGGTAGGTTTTTTTTCTTTTTCTTCAACACAGCGTGTTGTTTTCACGATGATGTGGTAATACTGCATATTTTTTATGTCATTATGATGCTCCAGCTGGATGCCCAACATCATCAACGAGAGCCTCCTCTTCTACCTGGAGATGCAGGGGAACATCGATGACAGCAGCCTCAGGAATATCAGAAACGCTGCCCTCATCACATGGTTCATCATGGTACATATACAATTACTTCCTCATATATATATATATATATATATATATATATATATATATATATATATATATATATATATTACCGATTGTTCAAAAGTGATCAGTACTAACGGCAACTGTCAGGCTGTCAGCAGACGATATGCAGGGGTCAAGAGCTGCTAGCTAGCAGCTAATTTACATTCGATGCTGCGATAAATGCTGACAGGCGCTGTAAAAAGCAATGACAGCTTAATGAGGTCATTTTTTAGTGCCCTGAATTAGCGATTGAACATGATTTTACAACGATGTTGCGCTGACTCGTGAGTCAGTCTAGTTTGTTCGAAAGTAATCGACCATGTGAGCGCTCGAGTGCTGCTAGCTAGCAGCTTGTTAAATTTTAGCACCCTGAATTTGCGATTGAACATGATATCCATACAACATTGTGCTGATTTGTTAGTCAGCCGTTTGTTCAAATGTGATCAGTACAAATGGCAACTGTTCAGGGTGTCAAACTGATGATATGGAGCACTCTATTGTTTAGCGGCTAATTTACACTAGATTTAGTGCTCTGATTTAGCGATTGAACATGGTTTCACAACAATTTTTTTCTGACTTGTGAGTCAGTGTGGTTTGTTCGAAATTGATCAGTATGAACGGTAACGCTCAGGCTGTCAGCAGACCATATGAGCATTCGAGTGCTGCTAGCTAGAGGCTAATTTAGGCTGGACGCTGGGATAAATGCTGGCGCTGTACAATTGAACATGGTTTCATAACATTGTGGTGTTGATTCAAGAGTCAGCCTGGTTTGTTCAAAAGTGATCAGCACAAACGGCACCTGTCAGGGTGTCAGCGGAGAATATGGAGCACTCAAGAGCTGCTAGCTAGTAGCTATTTTATGCTAGACCTTGCGATAAATCCTGGCAACAGGCGCTGTACAATAATACATCATCAGCATAATTCCTTTTTAGCGTCCTGAACTAACGATTGAACAAGATTTCAGAACGTTGTCATGTTGACTCGCGGCTCCTCGCGAGATCTCGTCCTACGAGATCCCGTCCCATCCCTGCTGTCTAACGATCAATTGTGACGTCGAGCGGTGTGTGTTTTGCGTCTCAGGGGATCCTGAACCCCATGCAGGCCTTCCTCAACACGCTGGCCTTCCACGGCTGGACGGGCTTGGACGTGGACCTGAGTCCGCGGGGGAGGCGGGAGCTAGCCTGGGACTCGGCCTCCACGTCGGTGGCCAACGCGGGGGGGCACAACTCCTTGGTGGGGACGGCCCTGCTCTACCAGAGTCACGTGCAGGAAGCCAAGAAGAACATGAACGGCAACGGGCAGCCGCAGTCCGACGCCATCAGCGTCCTCTCAGAAGGTAATTGGCGCGGCGGCGCCGCCAATAGCTCGCCGATGTACGAGGGCTGGTGATGAGGGATGAATGGACTGTTGCTCGTTTTGACGGAACATCCAAAAATGTGAGCTTTTATTTATGCAGCATTCCGCACACTGTGAAGAAGTTCTTGTTTTTACCATTACTGTTACTGCCCCCTGCAGGAGATAATGAGAATAAAGCTTGGAGTACTTGTCACACCCTGCAGAATTGTTTGTGTATGACAGTCCTTAAATTGTGGGGTGCAACGGGAGGCTTAAAAGTGAACCTTTTTGGCTTGAACGTTAACATTTGTTGAGAATTTACTTTTTTTTTGTTAATATTAAAAAGGATACAACTTTTGGTTAGTGTACACTTTTTAAAATTGAATTTACAGTCACCGTGGCAAGCGGGGAGGCAAATTGCTTTCTCTGTCCTAGGGGGCGGCCAAAATATAATTGAGAAGCACTGGGCAGTACAATTCAATTTTTAACACCATTAGGAAGGTCGGTTTGTTGTTGTTCTTCCATTTATTAGTCTTCAGGCCATTTCACAAAGATAACGCGACCATTTGACCATTTTGGGTCATTTTCCCCCATATCATTCTGGCACTATATTAGCCAAAGGATGGCACACTCCTGGTAGTGTGATAACTAAGCGGTCGAGCCATGTTGAACTTTGACATGTTGGGTGAAATTTCAGCTCCCTAGTGTCTCCCTTTGATGCTTCCACTTTGATGTGAATTCCACGTGGACAAACTAGGATTCAATAAATCAGGGGATAGGCAGTAGGAATCTTGGTGTCTAAGTGTGTGACACAAAGTGATGTTTTGGTACTGTAATACGGACTTTTTAATTACACATTTAAAAAAAAAAAATACTATCATTTCTTAACTCATTCAGTGCCAGGGATGTATTTTCACGTTTTTTTTTAAGAGTCTGGACATTAAATCCCAGATACGGTACTTTGGTATTAAATTGATACTTAAGTACATTAAGGACATTCATTTCCAGATACTTTAGTATTAAATCGATACTTAATTATTTAGGATTGGATGTCCGGACTCTTAAAAACAGTGGAAATACATCTCTGGCATAGAATGAGTTGTACGGATGCAAGTGCGTTTTTCTTTAAAATTAGATGCAGCATATTGATGAGTGATGCTCTCACTATTGTTATTTATAAACGAGCTGCAACGGATATTGATTGGTTTATCGATCCTAAACACATATTCATCAACATAAACAAAATTCAAAGAAAAAATAACCACAATAATTTAGTACAATTTATATGCTCCAGAGGAGTACAAAACATATCTAGTCCTAGCCCTGCGTTCTATATAATAAAAAAAAACAAAGTAATTGCACAAGTGATTATTCATATAGTAAATAGCCCAAACAAAAGAAATAAAATACCTGCCATTAATAAAAAATGAAGAATGAATGATACAATTAAACACGAAAAAAGGATAAAAACAATAGCTCTCGTATCTCGCTTTGGATCTTCATCCCGAGTTTTTCATTTCCTGTTTTGCTTGTGGGGGACAGAGCCACGTGATGCTAACTTCTCCCAGTGGGTCACCGTCATTATTAGAATATAAGACAGATTCGTTCCGGTCCGGCCGAGATGTCACGAGCCCGAAGCAGCACATGGCGGGGAAACTGTCTGGAAATGGTCACTAACCTTTTCCCCCTCCGAGTGATGTCTCGTCTGGGTTCGTGTCCTGTCCCGTGTCCTCCTTATTGTCCAAGCGCTCATGTCAGCAGGACGGCCAACGTGATGTCTTTCAGTTCCAGAGGAAGGCATGGTCAAGCAATTAGCGAGGCCCAATTCCGATATCGCCAGCACGTGTGGAACTAATTCCTTTGGCCTCGTTTCCAACCAATTATTTTCCCATGTGAAATGATGAAAGGCAGCTCAGTGGGCTAGCAGTTAGCATGTCTGCCTGGCGGATGAGATGTCCATTGTGTAGTTGCACATCCATGCCACTAGGTGGTGCAGTGATACTCATTGTTAAAGTCTGCAAAGGTGTTTTTAACTTTTTTAATTCCTGTCGATTTAAAAAAGAAAAACATACATTGTCTATTGTGATTTAAGAAAAAAAAATCAGCAGTGTTTTATAGCATTTTCTTCTGGTTAAAATGTTTAAAGATATTGGCACTCCTATGTTAATGTTCCAGATCAACTTAGGTATTATTCATTGTTTTCTTTTTTTGTTGTTGTTGTTTTTTTTTTTATTCCTCATCATAACAGTTCAGATACTCTTGTTTTGATAACAATTGAGTTTTTTTTGTTTTTTTTTTAGGTACTTTGATGCACTTTTTTTTCAGTTTCAGACTAACTTCTAACCCGTATAAACGCACCTGAATAAATGTCCTCGATCATTTGCACGGTCAAAAAATGTTTTCTAGTTTAGATGACAATTGACATTTTTTATTTCAGACACTTTTATGCACTTGTTTTTTTTTCAGTTTCAGACTAACCTGTAACCTGTATACAGACTATTAAAAAGTTAAAATTTGTTGGAACTTGATTCATATTCATTTTTTTTCTTTTGTTAATGTTACAGGTCAATTTACTCATACTATACTTATACTTTATTTTTTAATAGATGTTTTTATTTGTTGTCGCTGCGGCAAGGTGGGGGGTGGGAAATTGTAACCTGTATAAACCCTGTAAAAAGTTAACATTCATTGAAAGTTGATTTATATTGCTCTTTTTTTGTTAATGTTCCAGATCAATTTACATTTATTTTTCCATTTTATTATTTAGCATTAGACAGTTCAATTGGTCAACAAGTGTTTCTAGTTCAGATAACAATTGACTTTTTTTTAATGGAACTTTGATGCAGTTTTAAGGGGTTTTTTTTTCGGTTGCAAACTAACCTGTAACGTGTATGAAGTTTTTTTTTTTTTTTTTTTTTTTTTTTTTTGAGTTAATGTTAAAAAAAGATACAACATTAGGTCTACTGATACAATTTTGGACATGAATGCTGAACTTTACATAACATGCTGTCCTTTCTTAAAATGTTTCTATGTGCATACAATATACTAAAAGTATAGTATAACATTTAATGTTTTCAACTTACGTTTTGCATGGCTTTTGTTGCTCTTTTACTGGCGTGCTCTTCTGTCTTCACTGGTCTGTACCTTTTTGAATTACCGTATTTTTCGAACTATAAGGCATGCTTATGCACCTTAAGTATGGATTTCAAATTGAAGTTGCATAAAATTTGACTCATTTCCTGTAAAAAAAAAAAAAAATCCCCGATATATGCGCCCTAGATTTGGAAATTTCCAAAAATATACCTGTTTGTTGAGACTGCGCCTTCTAATGTGGTGCACCTTATAGTCCAAAAAAATACGGTAACCATACATGGTCATGCATTTATTTTGAACATTCTGTGTGATACGGGCCACAAATAAAGATTCATCATGTATTTTTCTATCTATGCACCCCATTTTTGGAAATTTCCAAAAATATACCTGCTCATTGTGACGGTGCCTTATAGCTGGAAAAATACGGTATCCATACCTGGTGTTACATTCATTTTTACCATTCTATGCGACACCCAAATAAAGATTCATCATAGACATTTTAAAACCTGTCGACATTCCATTATGACCCTATCCTCCACGTTGTAATGACTTGACAGGCAAGAAAGAATTTTGACCACTCACTATTTCATTATATTCAACACAATTTGTTGAAAGTTCCGTTTTTCCTGCCATATTCTTAGCATAGACGGGAAATATTTTTGACATTTTTATAGTCGGTTGCATGAACAATGCATTGAAAAAAAATGTCATGACTTCACCCTATTTCCCGGTATTCAGCCGACATATTTCCCAGAATGCATTTGCAATAGAGGAGTGCATTTAAAACAAATCAGTAATACAGTGCCCCCTTCCCTTGTTTTGTCTCGTTAGGTTCAGAATCTAGCACAGTTGAAATCCACATATCCAGCGAGCTCCCTGACTATGGCGATATAGATGCTGATGAGGAATCCTTGGGGACGTCAGGGAAGCACTAGCCAACATCACGTCGCTCTAAACTACTGTTGCTGGTAAAAAAAAAAACAAGTTCGAAAGTAGTTTTTAGAATCTGTGACACGACTCGTTTTCTAATTCCCCTGTGTGGCCACTGACAGTAACCTTGAGAACATGACAAGCGTGTTGTTCTCCTTGGTGACTCACAGCAAAGAGTTGGAGGTCTTTCCCACTAACGTAGTTTTTTTTTAATTCCTGTATTCCCTCTTGCCAGTCTTGTGTTTTTGCACTTTTTATTAAACAGCAAACTTTTTTTCCTACTTATCCATTGGTACCTCAAGTGTGTTGTGCAAGAGGATGGTTGAGCTGTATTATGAGACCATTTTCGTAATCCTATGCTGGTAAAATTTAGAAATTGTAACTCGAATGGGTACAAAAGTATACGATGAAATATCATGGGGACATATTCAAAATTATTTAACTATTTCGGTACAACAGAAATAAAGAAAAAAAATATGAATTATTGGAAAAAAATGCATACTGTGTATATATATATATATATATATATATATATATATATATATATATATATATATATATATTCACACAGGGCCATGCTCATGTCAGAGTTTAGTTTTGAGTTATTGATGAAAAAATGAATTTTCAACATCGATTACTACAAAAAACCTCCTTCTGTAATGTCAACTTTCATTTACCTGCAGCCAAAACTCTCAAATTGTATAATCGATGTGTATAACACAAGCTGTTCAACGACAATGCGCATACATGAATGTTTCAAAACTTTAAACGTTTTTCAAAACTATGGGTTTCAAATAGGCATCATTCAAAGTGCTGTATAGACATTTAAATATTTACAGTATATATTTGCATATGTATATCCATTTTTTAAGAACAAAAAAAATAAAAACTAATGATTAATGATCACTAAAAGTTTCAGTCTGACACGCAGTTTTTTAAAGAAATTATACAATATATCGCTGGAATTTTGCAAGGGGAAAAATAGCACAGGGTGGATTTAGCATAACATCCCATTAAACGCGTTTGAAAAAAAAAAACACACACAAAAAAACGACAAAGAAATGACGCAATAGAACGCACAAGTGTTCTGATATCAAAATAGAGTGATTTATTTGAGACACTGAACGACTTGAATGTTTTGTCTTGAAACAGGTGACCACACCCTAGACCAGGGTGCGCCGGAGACATAGTAATAATCGTAGCTGTCACAGCGTTTTTACCCACATTGGCCACCAAACCCACAACAGCCCAATTTCTCAGTCTGACACAGACAATAATGGCTCTGAAAAAGTCAGAAAAACGATGGACCACCCGTTGACATCCTATTGTGACATCTGACCGGGAAAAAAAAAAAAAATGTAAGGATCTAGGTGGGCCCGCGAGAGAAAAAGAGAACGTCAGCCTTTGACTGTCAGCCCAAAAAAGGAAAAGAAAAATGCAAAAGTCACCGTGAGGGGAAAAAAAAAAAAAGTGCACTTCACATTGTATGAGCGCGAGTTTACGGAAAGGAAAAAGAAGAAGAAAATGTCAGGGTGTGACGAATTGGGAAAAAGTGTATTTTGCTGCTCAAACCACAAAAAAAAAAAAAAAAAAGGATTTGATTTAGATTTGGATGGTTCACAAAATTAGGTCAGAGGGAGGAAAAAAGTACCCCCCTCAAAAAAAAAAAAAAAAAACAAGTGTAAATGCTGACACACCACAGTATATGTGTGTTGTAATGTGGTGGGCGTGGCTTTGTAGAGCCCATTCAACACGCAATATCAAGACGCAACCAAGAGAGCGAATGTGATGATTTTGTCAATTTCGTCGGGTGTGTGCCGTGACCGGAAGAAAGATGTTTGGAATTAAAAAGCCCGTCAGCAAAGACCGCTCTAGCCATTAGTGAGCCCCTAACGTGACGTCAATAAGGTGGACTGTATATAAACATATATACACAGTATATAAGTCTGTGTATTAATCTAATTTACATATTTTTACATTCTTTACATGTACATCCAAAAAAGGGCAAAAACTCTCTTTGTAAACCACTCTTCATCACACTTTTTTTTTTTTTTTTAAATGTCCGTATTGTTTCCAATTGTTGAGCTAATTGGGCCAGTTTGGGGGTGGGGGGCAGGGGGCTCCACCTTTCTGCTTGGGCCTGGTCTTGGGCCGAGCCGCCCCCCCATCGGAAGCGAGGCTTCGCTGAGGTTGCTGACCCTCGTCGTTTCTCCGCTGAGTTGCTGGGAGGAATTCCGCGGGCCTTCTTGGCGCGCGTCTCACTTTAGTCGTCCTTCCTGCCAAGCGGCTGGACCGCAGAGGCCCGCCGCAGCAAGGGGGAGGGAGGGGGGGCGGGGGCAATGGCAGCGCTTCCTCACGAGATACCTCGTAAAACGCAGGGGGTCGGCGCAAGCCCCGACGTTGTCCTCGCTGGGCTCCGTTAGAGCCAGTCATCAACACGCGCCAAGTCCGACGGCTTTAGCGTGCGGCGACTCCTCCTTTGTCTGTTTTTTTTGTCGTTGCTGTCGCTCCTGTGAGTTTATTTTTATATTTAACGCCGTCTGGGTGCCACGCCCCCCCTCCGGGAGCAACAAAAGCATTTGCTGATGTCTAAAGAAGTCAGTCTGCTGCACATTCCGACAATTGGCCGACCAAGTCCGCTATTTCCGCAAGTCGAGGACGCATACCTGCAGCGGGGAAAGGATTGTTGACTCCTGGTGAATCCGATTGAATTTTTGCATCACATGCAAACACAATAATGTTGAAGAGAGGCGGCAGAGCTCTGTTTATGACTGACTGATGTTATTTGGGTGACGTAACTAGAGCTGGAGGGGGAAAAAAGTTGACCTAGTTGGCCAAGTTGATCAAAAATATCTGCCTTGAACCCATGTTTGTGCCATTTCTTTTATAAACGGCCCTCACTTGCACACACATAATGTTGCCAAGGCCGTAAGGGAAAAAGACTCCTCCAAAGGAACAAGAGTATATCGAAGGTTTGGGAACAGTTCCAAATCAGAAAAAGAAGTGACAAAAATAGAGTGGAAAGTGGAAAAAAATCATCCCACATCAGTACTTTAAAATAAAAAAAATATATATCTATATATAAACAGATGCAAAGACCATCTTGGTATATAGCTCCTATAGCTAGCTGTCGTATTGGCGTAATTTGACTGTCAAGTGAGCAAAACCCCTCAAGTCATACTTCCTTGGCACACATATACCAACAGATGGTGCCAAAGCAACGCTGTTGTTTTGGTCTAAGCACAAAAACAAAAAGAGCAAATAGTTTTTTTTTTGTTTTGTTTTTTGCGAGTTTGCCTGGGCTTCACTGTACGTGAATTATTTGTAGCTGAGGTTGGCAAGCAACTTCATATTATCTTCTATTCTCACTCTCTCTTGGTCTCAAAGTGAATTCATGTGGGGGTGGAAGGAGATCTCGGTGTGTCTGGACCGCATCAATTATTCTACAAAAAGGAGGTTCTAGTATTCAAAATGTGAATGCAATCTTCACTAATAACGGCTGAGAACATGAATAGTTCCTCAGAAAAAGAACAAGATTGCTGCTCTCTCATCTCTCTATTTTGCATACTCCTCAGCATGCCAAGTTGAGTCATGACCTCTTGACTTTTTGACATCTTGAGGACTGCAAAATAGCACCCTGTGGGCGGCAAATGGCCCTAGGCCTTCAACTTTAAGAGCCCTGCGCTCGGTGGGGTTGCCAATACTTTTGTCGACGTAGTATGGAAATATATGTCGAATGTGTGGGTACTCACTGAGCCGTCTGACGCGCTGGCACCAACTTTGTCGCCGGTGCTATTCCAGCACACTTCAAAGATCCCACCAGTACCTCTGTAGCTGTGCACCAATGCCCCGGTCTGAAAAGTCAAGAAGATGGAAATACCGGAATGAGATGGTGCTCACTGGTTATCCTCAAACGTGTGATCCGGCCATCGAGAGACTCACCGTGGTGTTCCAAATGTGGACACACTTGTCAAAGGAGCCGCTGGCGAGGTGCTTGCCGTCCGGGCTGAAGGCCACGCTGTAGACGGGCTCCTGGTGCTTGGTCAACGTGTGGATGCAGACCCCTCGTTCTACGTCCCACAGCCGCACCGTCGAGTCAAACGATGCACTATTAACGTGGGGAAAAAAACATAAATACATAACATAAATACACCTTATCCCAGGGAGAGCAAAATTGAAACATATAAACTGTGACATATTGCAGTTGGGGGTATGTGTCCCCCTAGTGGTAGGTGATGATACTTCAGGGAGTGCATGAGATTTTAGCAGGGTTTCTGAAGGTATCGGCAAATGTAAATTCGTACTTTTAAATGCTGTTAATGAAACATGTCATTTTTATTTTCAAATTAAGAGCAAATTAATTGGAACAAGAAGCAATTTAATGGTAAACTGTTGTTAATGTGACTCCTTTGCAAAACACAGACCTGACCAATATGGATTTTTTTTTTCCTGCTGAGATTGTCTCATTATTTTGAAAAGTTGGAATAAATAAAATAGTCCTTGTTTCAATAATCACAGGTCAGCCTGGTACATTTTTCTCAAGAATTGAAGGGGGTAAAAAGAACAATTGTTAAAAAAGAAATAAGAATGGCCAAGTTATAAGGGCATTTATAAGGACATTTATTTTTTTATCATTGAACACATTTATGTACACTTTATAAGGTAGTAGGTATTGTATGATTTATTTTCTGTTTTAAACAAACTGACTTTGGGTTGTGTGTAAAGTGGGGACATTAATGTCAATTCTTTGCACAACCACTTAGTCATTGCTAGTAAAAACATCTAGATTGATTTATGTGTTAATAAATAGTAAGAGCAGTGTTACTTGTAAACTGCTGTAAATGGTTAGTGTAAATTAAGGCAAAAAATTAGAACACATTTGCAAATATCTGCTATTTGGCTGATTATTTTTGGCCGATGTTTGAAGGGCCATCATCGGCTAATTTGATCGCCATTCGTCGAGTTTTATACAGATGCGCATTGTCATTTGAGAAGCAATTTTCCGTGAGAAGTAAAGAGAATGATATTTCCCAATCTAACTTCTTGGATTGCTCAAAAATATACGCCTAGATACCACCAGAAATGTTGTTCCACAGCTAAATAAATCAGACATGGATGGCATAAAACTCTTATTTCAAAATTATTTGCCATTTGGTTGAATGGAAAATACTTCACAAGGGGTACATCCCTGAAAAAGTTGTGCAACCACTACTCCAATCTATAGGATTCCTGCTGGTTTGCTTGAGAAGAGGAAGTTGCATCAGAGTGTTGCTGACGATGACAGTTTTATTTCCCGCGTGAATTATAAGCTTGTCAGACATTCCTCTGGTGTGGGAAGCGGAACACATGCGCGCACCGCTGCGGGTCACCGACAGTTAAAAGCACCGTGCCGAGTACGAGCTGTGCGCTAGCACTTTCCCACCTGGCGAGCATGATGTTGGAGTTGGGATTGCTCGTGCCTGGCCCGGTTGGACTCCACTTGATCGTGTAGATCTCTTTACTGTGAGCCTGGAGGTCGTGGACGCACGATTCCTGTTTCATACTCCAGATCTGGACAGGAACAAAAAAAGAAAACGTGAGCACAAAGTCTAGTCTGTGTTTAAATCCTACGGCTGAGCGTTAACGCTCACCTTTAAGGTCATGTCGTCTGAGCAGGAGGCGAGCAGCATTCCCGATGGATCCCACTTAATGGCGTTAACTTCGTTCTGCCACATACGCATAAAAACCGTCTTCATTATCGCGGCTCCCCGAGGACATAAAACGAGGAGTTCTATGCAGCGAAGCGTCTTACCGTGTGACCCTGGAAGGTCTTGAGCGGCCGGTCGCTTCCGAGGCGACACACGTGGATGCACATGTCTGTGCTGCACGAGGCGAAGGTGGTGTTGTTCTGCCAGTCGACATCCAGAGCCGGAGCTGGGGGGCGTCCGAATGAACAATATGCTTATTAAAAATTGTTGCTGGTGTTTTCATAGTGTCCCGCATTCGGGCTTGAACATACTTTACCTGAATGGAAAGGGAACTGTTGTTTGGCTTCTCCTGTGTGCGCGTCCCAAATGATTGTCGTCTGGGAAAATGAAATTTGGCATATCAAAACAACGTATCATAAATCAGAGTTGTATTGGCTATGCTCTAACCCAGGGGTCTTCAACCCTGCTCCTCAAGGGCCAGTGTTCTGAATGCTTTGTATGACACCTGATTGAAATGCTCACGATCGTTATCCAGGTTCTGCAGACCATACTGATCCATATGAATCAGGTGTGTTGCAGCGGGGAGACACGCAAAACATCCAGGAGATCGGCCCTCGAGGACAAGGATTAATTAATTAAGAGTCCTGACCAAACCACATCACTATTTTGTTGGTTCTGCGTTTGTGATTACGGGATATTATCACGAGAGTCACTATGTAGTTTTTGGATTATTATAATTTATGATGATAAAATAAATTACAATAAAACCACAATAATAAAATATGACATGTTTTTTTCCATTTTTGAACCATTGATTAAACACATTTGAATCACAACTACGGCCTTTTATTAATTTTAATTTTATTGGCTTTTAAGACTTTTTAAGGATCCATGGAAACCTTGTGCAGGTAACACTGAAGTGACATACAGTATGTAGCACAACTGTTACAGAAACATGCAGTGAGACATCAAAAGTATATTGAGGAAATGTATGCCTTAAAAAAGTGTTTTATGTTAATGAACAATATATCATTGAAATAATCATCACAGCTGCAAGATATAATGGCATTATCAGTATAAGCACTTGGTAGCAGTGTGTAATCTAATCTAAGTGCTTGTAATAGTCCTCAGTCTGGCAGCAAAAAAAAAAAAAAAAAAAGCCCTACTGGCGCATCCCTGAATAAAACATGCTTATGTTTCACAGCTGGTGAAAGACAAATGGCATCATTAAAATAAATACCTTATCTACGCCAGCACTGAGAATGGAATTCCCCTTTTTGTTCCACTTGAGTGCAAATATGGGCCCCTTGTGCTGTCCCAAGGTGCTCGCCAGATTTCCTAATGGATGAGAGCAATGTTGTGGAGTTTTAGACATCATTCCCAATAACAACTTCAGCAAATTAATACCAGGGTTAATGGCCCAACAGTAGCGCGCAAACGAAGAGAACATACCGTCCTTCGTCCATATCCTGGCAAAGCCGTCATACGAGCCTGTCGCCAGGAGCGTCCCGTCGCTCTGTCCAGTGGAAAGACACCGCGGTTAATACAAACGTCTGTTTAGAAAGATGAACGGGATGACAGACGTGTGTGCGTGTGGAGGATCTGGAACCTACATTCCAGTCTAGTGAGGTGACGTCTTTGTTGCTGGGGACGTCCTGCCCGCCTTCCCGGATACAATGGCGCAGCACCAGTTGGGTGGAGTTGGAGTTGTTGTTCTCGTTGAGGTTCCAGATTCTGGCCGTGGAGTCCCCCGAACTGAACCGAAAACAAAAAGTGTTAGGGGCTAGACCAGGCATGGGCAAACTAAGGCTCGTGGGCCACGTGAGGCCAGTTAAGCTTGTTAATCCGGCCCATCGAACTTGAAGAAATGATCAGTCAGGAGGAGAATGATAATGTTAATATTCTGAAGGATAGTGAAACTAACAATGCTTTAAAATAGTGTCAGCAATATAGAATAAATCCGTATTTTGTTCATTTAATTTTCAATAAATACTTGCGGTAAACACATGCGGCTTGAATTAACACTGTTGGAATGCTTTTTTCATTTTCTAAAAGACATTGGATTATCAAAACACTTCACCCAAATGCCCTAAACCCATCGTGGGGCAATTCTATATGACTGAATCCCTTGTAAATGTATAAATGCTCATGCCGGCTGTACACAGTGTGTGTATTTGTGGGCTGAAAATCTTAGGGTTGGTATTGTTTTTAGAAATGCACGGCAGGTCACATGAAATATTCTCACAGCCCGCAGGGCTGTAACTTCCACACGCCACTGGTGTGAACAGTCTGAGCTGTGAGTATGTGCTAGTAAACAGAGCCCAGGCCTGCATACAAAAAAGCGTTACTCATCTGCTTTTTTTGTTTTCCAATTCAGGTCAGCCTTGTCTCACACACACACATTTCCACACACGAGGGTCACACAAAGGCCTTCGAGCGTACCCTGAGGCCAGCAGATCACTGACAGGGTTCCAGGCACAGATGAACACTTCCGACTCGTGACCTCGCAGCACTGTGGCTTTGCTGGCGGGGATCTCCACGTCCACATCCATCTCCATTGACTCACAATGGTTATCTGAGAACATAAGCGCAACATGTGAAAACTGTGAAACCAGGATTTTTTTTTTTTTTTTACCAGAGTATGTGCTTTTTCTTTATTCATAAAACATCATTGAATTGTTAACTTATGCCAATGCAAAAGATTTCAGCTTAGTTTTTTTAAGCAATTTTCAGCAATAAAAGTAAATGTTTCGTCTATAACATACTCAGCTAAATCATTTTCACATATAAAACATTTAAAAACACATTTTGCTACTTGTTATCAACTGAAAATTACATCAAAATTCCACAAGACTCTGGTCAAAAGCTAAGTTGCGATTGGTCAAGCCCTCAGTACGTTATGTCGTTTTCAGTCAAAAATGTATTTTTAAATGTATTAACTGTACATGAAGAAGACCTCATTTATCAAATTAATTATAGAGAATGCTGGAACGGACCAATGGAATGGGTCCACTTGGAGAAATTTCAATATTATTGTGCTTTCTTGTTAATTGTACAAAAAAAAAAAAAAAGTGCTGAAAATTAGTTTGAAATCTCATTTTGGATTTTTTTTTTAAACCACAAATTTTTGAATGCCATAGCTCTGGGAACCCTCATTTAGAGAAAAGGCAAAAAGAAAAAAAACCTTTGCAGCGAAATATTCCGTTTTATTCTGTATTTTACACTTCAAAACTGAATTTCCAAAGAAAAAAAATTGTGTGAACAAAGAACGCTTCACTGTCAATTTATGCTCTAAGTGGTCTCCTCCTATTGGTCCATAACTAAAACAAAACAAAAAATAAAAAATTACAGCTGAAAAAGGCTAAATACGTGAACTATACCCTTTAAAACAACCTGAGTCTTAACACAAAGGCAGTAAAGCCCCACTCATATCCAAACTTCCTCTGCTGCTGACACCTTGAAATTAAATCCCCCGAGTCCATGTTGACACAAACATCCTCTCTATCTCCCGCGCTATCCACCTGATCCACACCTCTCAGGTTTCACGAACACATCAAGCTGCAAAGCGCCAACTATAGCACATTCTGCCAGGATCATATTATTCACCATTCTTCTTCTTCCGAAGTAGAGAAATTGGTGGGCTGGGAGATAACGCGGCAGCATCCACCCAAAAATATAGATAAGGCTAGTAACTTCCATATCCTATTATCTCAGCACACATTTGGTAGGCTGGTTGTGTATAGTGTACATAAAAAAGGAAGAAAGCACAATTAAAAGGCTAGCAAAGATATTTTTCCGCCACACGCAGCATGGTTGAGTTTGTATACCTGATAAGGCTTGTATTTCTGCTGTGTCAGCGAGATGGCTGACGGCTGCGTCAGCTACAGAAATAGAATGGCCGCAGGTTGCTCGCCAACAATTTTAAACACATCAGCTATGCACACGCAACACAAATGACGGTGCATTCATCTCATTAGATCATTGTACTTAATAGAGATGAGATGAGACACAAATTCCGCAAGGGCAATAATGGGACAGGACGGTATCTATCAAATCAAAATGTAAAATACGTTTAAAAAAAAATGCCCACTTTTTAATCAGACAGAGAAAACTAACAAGATAGAATACATAATCTAGCATTCAAATGTAAACATAAAAGAAGACAAACACATTTAAGTAAAACTGATTTGTTCAAAAGTGATCAGTGCAAACGTCAGCTGTAGGCATTAAAAAGAGTCTGCACCTTAAACTACCTTTGAATGGTAATTCGATTGCTCTCACCAGACGATAGGGAGCACTGAAGCGCCGCTAGCTAGCGTTTAATTTATGCTAGAGGTTGCGATAAACGCTGGCAACAGGCGCCATAGAATAAAATGTTAGCATAATTAAATGTTTTTTTAATGCCCTGCATTAGCGGTTGAATGTAATTTTGGAAAATCATGTTGACCTGCAACTCCTGGAGCAACACATCAAGTAAATTTTTGCTGTGGCACGTTTCCGTGAACAACCTTGAATTACAATAATATCTTTTTTTTTTTTTTTTTTTTTTGGGGGGGGGGGGGGGGGGGGTGTTCCAAAAACATACTGAGTTGTAGAAAACATACTCAAGTTGTGGGTGCCATTCTCCTCCCCGTTGACGGTGGCATCACCATTCTTTGGCGCGTTGGACTGGTTGCCAGAGGTGGAGGCCGCCATGGTGCAGGCGGCCTGCTGCTGGGCCAGCTTGTCGCGGAAAGCCTGCTGCCGCGTCTGCACCACATCGGGCATCACGGCGTCGATGAGTGACAGCGACTCGATGGGCCGGCCGTCAAACACTGTTCCGTCCTGTCGACGAAATAACCCCAAAATTTGTGAGGACGAATCCCCTATGGTAATACAGACGGAAACTACGACAAACATGATGTCACCTCATTGATGCTGATCTCTGCCTCCACATACTGGAGCCCTTTCTGCAGGATGGAGATGAGGGCTGCAGGGGGCACTAGTGTTCCATTGATGTTGGACTGGCTGATGTGGCTCTCGATGCCAAAGGTGAACGCTGAGTGGGAGAAACCTGAAAACAAACTCATATTTATCAGTCCCAGACCTCTTAGACCCAGTTACATAACACATACGACCATTTGAGGGTCATTGACACTGTATTCCTATGGACAAATTTAGAGCATCTCTTGGTTTGTTTTATGCAGTTTTTTTTTTTATTATTTTAATGAACATTTGTGTTTGGTGACCCGAAAGCATGCAAATGTGTTATGTATAGAGCGAAAGTTAGAAAAGTCCATACTAAGTCCATACTAAGTCCCACCCACGATGGACCCTATTTGGAAAGGTGCTAACGTTACATCATGCTGAGAGTGGCCAACCTCAGGGCTATCTAGTCAACTAAATCTTGCTGATAACACGTTCACTTCCTCTCTATTTTCCATGGCTCATTTAAGACAGTTTGAGTTTTGTGCTTTCATTATAAAAGGGTTTTATGTAACAGAATAACAGGGAAATTTAATTCTGAAGTTTAATGGAAATTACATTTTAAATGGCCGTTTAACCA